>NC_053027.1:119369260-119473543 GCF_003073215.2 Triticum urartu
GTCAAAAAGAAATATGATATTCTTATTGTTGGGGACATGCATATCCTCGTTGAGGTAACCTAGTGTTATTCAAAAGTTCTCCGATTTCATGTCATTCAGAAGAAGTTTGTTAATAAGACTTGATGAACCTTGTTAGTGGATTCCTTTTGATGAGCATGAGATGGATGAATTTAGAAGGCACAACTCTCTGTACCCATTTTTACTTTCTGTTATTTAGATTAAATAAAGCAAAAATAGTATTTTCTGTCTATTTTCTGAATTATCCATGCAATAAAAAATTTCCCGAAAATAAAAGTTCTCCAAATGCCCTGAAAATTTAGTATGATTATTTTTACAATATTTAGAATTTCTAGTGCAAAGAATACACCAGGGGGCCTCACCAGCTGGCCACAAGGGTGGAGGGTGCGCCCACCCTCCTAGGGCACGCCCCCTGACCGTGTGGGCCGCACGTGGCCCCCCTCCACTTATTCCAGCACCCATCCACTCCTTCTTCCTGCAGAAAAAATCACTCCATAGCTCAAACTCGTGTTCTTGCTCATCTTGCTGCCATTTTCGATCTCCTTGCTCAAAGCTCCATTCACAAAACTGCTTTGGGGATTTGTTCTTCGGTATGTGACTCCTCCAATGGTCTAATTAGTTTTTGTCCTGGTGCTTTATTCATTGCAAATTTTTGCTACTGTGGTGACCTTGTTCTTGAGCTTGCATGTCAAATTTATATGGTCCAAAGTAGTTTTGGTACATGATATAGCCTCTAGGCACTTGTAGGAGTAGTTGCTATCAATTTTGTCGAGTTTTGTTCACTTTTATTTTGAGTCGTTAAAAATTTCAGAAATTTTTCAGAGGAAGAAAAATGTCCAGGAAAATGTATCAAGGTGGTTCTTCAAGGAAGCAAGGGCCAAGGCCTGCAATTCGTGAACTGGACCTTGAACCACCAAAGCTCAAGTAAAGCCTTGTGAATGGCCATCGGATGAATTTATGGACCGTGCGGGTTTTAAGGATGAATTATATGCGTACATACAAAATGCCGGCCTCGAGGACTTCTTATCGGGCAAGTGCTTACAGTATTATTATCTCACTGATTCCTTCGTGCGGAGATTTGAGTTTTCATCCAAGCGTAATACTCATATTGTCCTGTTTGATCTTTATGGTGAATCTTATACCATGGACCTAGAAGACTTTTGTGATGCATGTGAAATTCCACAATGGGGTAGTCTTAGTGAGCCTCATAAATCTGAATACAATGATTTCCTTGCTAGCATCACTGTTGGAGAAACTAGAAATATCACACAAGCCTCCATGGGGAGCATTCACTTTCCTACCATACATTATTTTGCTCTCTTCATAGGCAGATGCATTAATGGTAAACATGATCATAGCCACCTTTGTGCATCGGATCCTAGTGTCCTCAAGTGTGCAGTGTTGGATGATAAACGATATAATTTAGGGGCCATTATTGCTAGGAGGTTACATCTTAATGCTAAAGATGGAGATTTATTTGGCGGGATTTATGCAACCCATTTAGCTAAATATTTGGATGTGCCCATAAGGTAATATGATATTAAGTTGCCACATGCTTTTCTAGATTATGAGGCTATGGTACGCTACCAGTTTCTTAAAGGGGATGAACAGTTCCTCCAGTACCGACCAATCTTTGATAGACAGCACGTCGTCCATATTACTCTTCCTACTCCTGCCTTCTTTAACTTTCAGGCGAATGAACGATATTTTATAACTAGAAAGGAGGCAAACAAGTATGAAAGAACAGCGGAGGCTGCTCGCCTCCATGCTGCAGCCCTTCAGGCAGTAGCTGATGCATCTCAGTACAACACCAACTACAACTTTGGATATCCACCAGGCCAATGGCCGTAGACCAACTTAGGACAAAAGCCTAAGCTTGGGGGAGTGCGTATTTCTCACCGACATTACATTCATGTTCACACACTCATTCCAGTTGTCGGTGCTCATACTTTTTCATTGTATTATCCATGTTAGTTTATTTCCTTTTCTTGCTTTCTTCTTGTGTGTTTGATAAACCTTAAGAAACAGCAAAAAAATAGTTGTAGCTAGTTTACCTTCTATGCATGCTTAGTAGTAAAATTAAAAGAAAACCCAAAAAGATTTCATGTTCTTCTTTTGCTTGTTGGGAGCTTTCCCATGTAAATAGTTTTTCTCGTTCTTGTTTTACTTTCTTCAGAAAAACAAAAACTCCAAAAACATTTCAGTGTGTTTCTTTGAAATTATTTTCTTTTCTTTGGGGGTCGGGAGGAGAAGACCACGATGAAAATGTTGAGTGGCTCTCATATGCATTATTGTTGATCTAACAAAGAGCCCATATTACCTTGTCTTCTCCTTTGAATAAATGTTTGCAGATTCCAGCTTAGTCCAATGCATGTGCACTATTATTATATCCACACCATTCGGTCATGCAAGTGAAAGGCAATAATGATGATATATGATGAAATGATTGAGATGAGGAAAAGCTGGTATGAACTCGACCTATCTTGTTTTTGTAAATATGATTAGTTCATCGTTCCTGATTCAGCCTATTATGAATGAAACATGTTTGCAATGACAATTAGAGATTATAGTTATTCATGTCATGCTTAATTCGCTAGGATATTATAATGGTTTACCTTGCGTGCCAACATAAAAAATAATCTGGTTGTGATGTAGTATGATAGGATGGTATCCTCCTTTGAATCATTCGAGTGGCTTGACTTGGCACATGTTCATGCATGTAGTTGAAACAAAATCAACATAGCCTCCATGATATTTATGTTCATGGTGATTTATATCCTACTCATGCTTGCACTCAATGTTGGTTAATCTCAATGCATGTTTATGACTATTGTCGCTCTCTAGTTGGTCGCTTCCCAGACACTTTCTAGCCTTCACTTGTACTAAGCGGGAATTCTGCTTGTGCATCCACTTCCATAAACCCCAAAGTTGTTCCATATGAGTCCACCATACCTTCTTATATGTGGTATTTACCTGTTGTTCCAAGTAAATTTGCAAGGGCCAAACTCTAAACCTTCAAATAATAATCTATTTTGTATGCTCGAATAGCTCATGTACCAACTAGGCCTGACAATATCTTCCATGCTAGGTGGGTTATTCTCACGATGAGTGGACTCCGCTCATCATTCACGAGAAAATGGTTGGTAACCAGGATGCCCAGTCCCATGCCCAAAGCAAATCAAATCAAAATAATTGCAAACAAAACTCACCCAGGACTGTTGTTAGTTGGATAGTACTCGTTGTTTTGGACCAGCCGTGGAGTGTGCTTGTTGGTGGTGGGGGAGTATAAACTTTACCATTCTGTTTGGGAACCGCCTATAATGTATGTAGCATGGAAGATACCGAGATCTCTTGGTTGTTATCTTGACAATGAAAGCATACCGCTCAAAATATTATTCAATCTCTATTTCGAAACTCGAGCTTTGGCACCTCTGCAAATCCTTGCTTCCCTCTGCGAAGGGCCTATGTATTTACTTTTGTTGCTGAGACATCATCCTCTTATAAAAAGCACCAGTTAGAGAGCACCACTGTCATTTGTACGCATTGTTATTAATTTAAATTGAGTATGACTGTGACTGGATCTCTTTTACCATGAATTACAATGTCTAGTCAGTCCTTGATCTTCAGGATGCTCTACATTTATGTTTTGCGGTCTCGGAAAGGGCTAGCGAGATACCATCTTGTTATATCATACCATGATTGTTTTGAGAAAGTGTTGTCATCCGAGATTTAATATTATTACTCGCTAGTTGATTATGTCATTGATTTGAGTAAATGTGGGACCTAAAAGTTATTGTGAGTATGGTTAGTTCATGATCTATGCTGAAAACTTGAATGCTGGCTTTACATATTTGCAACAAAAAGATCAAATAGAGTTTGTAAAAGTTTTTCTTTGTCACTTTCAGTTTGTCAACTCAATTGCTTGAGGACAAGCAAAGGTTTAAGCTTGGGGGAGTTGATACGTCTCCAACGTATCTACTTTTCCAAACTCTTTTGCCCTTGTTTTGGACTCTAACTTGCCTGATTTGAATGGAACTAACCCGGAGTGATGTTGTTTTCAGCAGAATTGCCATGGTGTTATTTTTGTGAAGAATAAAAAGTTCTCAGAATGACCTAAAACTTCACGGAGCCAAGTTTTGGAATTAATAAAAAATATTGGCAAAAGAATTAGCAGCAGGGGGCCCACACCCTAGCCACAAGGGTGGGGGCGCGCCCACCCCCTGGGGTGCACCCTCCGACCTTGTGGGCCCCCTGGACCTCCACCGACCTCAACTCCCCCATATATTCATGTTCGGCGAGAAAAAATCAGAGAGAAGGAATCATCGCGTTTTACAATCCGGAGCCGCTGCCAAGCCCTGTTCTTCCTCGGGAGGGCAGATCTGGAGTCCGTTCGGGGCTCTAGAGAGGGGAATATGTCGCCATCATCATCAACCATCCTCCATCACCAATTTCATGATGCTCACCGTCGTGCATGAGTAATTCCATCGTAGGCTTGCTGGACCGTGATGGGTTGGATGAGATTTACCATGTAATTGAGTTAGTTTTGTTAGGGTTTGATCCCTAGTATCCACTATGTTCTAAGATTGATGTTGCTATGACTGTGCTATGCTTAATGCTTGTCACTAGGGCCCGAGTGCCATGATTTCAGATCTGAATATATTAGGTTTTCATGAATATATTTGTGTTCTTGATCCTATCTTGCAAGTTATAGTCACCTACTACGTGTTATGATCCGGCAACCCCAGAGTGACAATAGTCAGTACCACTCTCGGCGATGACCGTAGTTTGAGGAGTTCATGTATTCACTAAGTGCTAATGCTTTGGTCTGGTACTCTATTAAAAGGAGGCCTTAATATCCCTTAGTTTCTAATAGGACCCCGCTGCCACAGGAGGGTAGGACAAAAGATGTCATGCAAGTTCTTTTCCATAACCACGTATGACTATATTCGGAATACATGCCTACATTATATTGATGAATTGGAGATAGTTCTATGTCACCCTATGTTATAACCGTTGCATGATCAATGCCATTGAACATAATTATCCATCATTGATCCATTGCCTACGAGCTTTTCACATATTGATATTTGCTATGTTACTTTTTCGTTGCCACTGTTATGATTGCTACAATACTGCTACTATTACTGTTGCAACCATTGACGTTACTTCCATACTACTTTACTACTAAATACTTTGCTATAGATATTAAGTATTTCAGGTGTGTTTGAATTGACAACTCAGCTGCTAATACTCAAGAATATTATTTGTCCCCCTTGTGTCGAATCCATAAATTTGGGTTGAATACTCTACCCTCGAAAATGGTTGCAATCCCCTATACTTGTGGGTTATCAGTGTGAAGCACAAGCACTCGAAGCACAATGCGCACTCCGCGAGGCCACTAGAGCCGTCGACGAGCGCAACTGCCAAGTGCGCGAACAAGAGGAAGCACTTCATCAAGCACGACAAGAAGAAGCCACCCGACATGAAGAGCAACAAGAAAGGCGAAACCAAGCGCATATGCCTCGTCCTCCTCCATGACAAGAATGACACCAAGCTGAACAAGTGCTTCAAGACCATCCTCCATGCCAAGGGAGACATCATGAGGAACGAGCATTTGAGGACCTTCCTCCATGGCAAGAGCGACATCAAAACTGCCACTATGATGAATAACTCTGCTATGGCCAGGTCAACTTCACCATGCCCAAGTTCTCTGGAAGCAATGATCCCGAAGAATATCTATCATGGGCATTGAAGGTGTACAAGATATTCTGCGTACACAACTACGACGAGGAAAAGAAGATAGCCATGGCCTCCCTCAAGTTTCAAGACTACGTCCTCATTTGGTGGGAACAAGTGATCGAGCGACGACAAACAAGAGGCGAACCACCAATCACAACTTGGACGGAAATGCAGGATGTCATGAGAGCTCGCTTCGTGCCTACACACTACACCCGTGATCTTTTCAAGAAGTTGCAACTCCTCAAGCAAGGCACGAAGACAGTGGAAGAGTACTACCAAGAAATGGAGGTTGCCATGATAAGAGCCAATGTCAAGGAAGATGACGAGTAAACTATGTCATGCTTCTTGAACGGCCTCAACCACCCAATCAAGCGGATTGCCGACTTCCAACCATCCTCCAACCTTCTCGAGCTAGTTCATCAAGCGACCAAGGCCGAGCAACAAGTGCAAGTTGACTTCAAATACGCCAAGTACTCGTCCAAGACCTACGGCTCCTACACTCAAGCTCCCGTGACTTCGACACCTCCTACCTCAACTAGAGCACCACCAAGTACCGCCGACAAGTCAAGTTCCAAGCAAGTTACGCCTTCCTCGACTCATCCTCCAGCAAGCACCTACAAATCCAAGACTTCCTCATCTTCAGCGCCACCAAATGACCCCGTCAAGACAAGTTCTATCAAGTGCTTCACATGTGGTGGCCGAGGACACAAGTCCTTTGAATGCACCAACAAGAGAACCATGATCTTCAATGATGATGGCACATACGACTCCATGAGTGGAGAAGAAATGGAAGCCCTTGAGCACGTGGCCATGTACCAGTGCGTGAATGAAGATGAACATGATCAAGTCTTTTGTGACAACGATTCAATTCCTTGTCTCGTGGTCTCCAAGGTCTTGACACTCCAACACCACCAAGAAGAAGACCAATGGTGCCACATCTTCCACACCAAGGCCGGAATCAACGGGTGTTCCGTGAAAGTCATCATCGATGGAGGAAGTTGCCACAGCTTGGAAAGTGAAGAGCTATGTTACAAGCTACAATTGGCCAAGAAAAAGCACCCTCGTCCATACAAGGTGCAATGGTTGAGCGACTCCAGCACTATTCAAGTGGAGCATACGGTGCAAGTTTCCTTCAAGATCGGCGCCTACAGGGACACCTTGGAGTGCGACGTGGTTCCTATGTCCGTGTGCCATCTTCTGTTGGGCAGACCTAGGAAACTCAACCACGGCATCGTCCATAGCGGACGTACAAACCACTATAGCTTCAAGATGAAGGGCAAGGAGTACATGCTATGACCAATGTCACCAAGCCAAGTGATCGTCGACAAGCAAGCTTCCACACATCGGGGAGATACTAGTGAGAGAGTGAACCACCACAAAGAAAGTGAGCGCCACAAGCCCAAATTGAGTGACTCTTCGCCAAGAGAGAAAAACTTAGTCCTCCTAGCCACAAAAAGAGAGATGATAGAAGTGTGTGAGAACCCATCGAGTGTCATCCACTATGTCCTACTATCCAAAGATGAGGTGGAAAAAACTAACAGTCTAATCCTCTTCCTCTAGTGTTCTCTAACTTGTTGCAGGAATTCACGGATGTCTTTCCCGATGAGCTACCTCCCGGTCTTCCTCCTCTACGTGGCATTGAAGATTGGACCGACCTCATCCCCGGCACAGCTCGTCCTAACAAGGCTCCATACCGTGTCAACCCCGAAGAAACTAAGGAGATCCAATGGCAAGTACAACAACTCATTAACAACGGTCATGTACGTGAAAGCTTAAGTCCTTGTGCCGTTCCGGTTATCCTTGTGCCTAAGAAAGACGGTAGTTTTCGCATGTGCTCTGATTGTAGACTCATCAATGCTATAACCATTCGTTATAGGCACCCCATTCCTCGCCTTGATGATATGCTAGATGAGCTTAGCAGTGCCACCGTTTTCTCAAAAATTGATCTTAAAAGTGGCTATTACTAAATACACATTCAAGAAGGTGATGAATGGAAAACCGCTTTTAAAACTAAATTTGTCTTGCACAATTGGTTAGTTATGCCTATGGGTTTATCGGAAGCTCCCGGTACTTTCATGCGTCTTATGCATTTCGTGCTTCGTCCTTACATTGGAGTGTTTGTTGTCGTCTATTTTGACGATGTACTTGTATTTAGCAAATCCATCAAAGATCATGTAAATCATCATGTTAGGGCCGTTTTGCAGCCTCTTCGCAAGGAATGTATTTATGCCAACATGGAAAATGCACCTTTGGTGTTGACAAACTTGTTTTCTTGGGTTTCGTTGTTTATTTCAAGGGTGTTCATGTTCATGAGTCAAAAATTGAAGCAATTAAAACTTGGCCACAACCAACTAATTTGCAACAAGTGTGTAGTTTCTTGGTCTAGCGGGTTTCTATCGTCGCTTTGTGAAAGACTTTAGCACTACTGCTGCACTGTTGCATGCTTTGAGTAAGAAAAATGCATCCTTCGTTTGGGGACCTTTGCAATCTACCGCATTTGATGAGCTCAAATCTTTACTTACTCATGCCCCGATTCTTGCTTTGCCTAACTTTGACAAAACTTTTGAGGTTCATTGTGATGCTAGTGGTAACAGAATTGGTGGAGTTTTGATGCAAGAAAAGCGAGTTATTGCATACTTTAGTGAAAAACTTTCCAGTGCCCAACTAAACTATCCCATCTATGACAAAGAATTGTATGCTTTAGTGCGTGTATTGCATGTTTGGGAGCATTATCTTCGCCCACATGAGTTTTTCATACATACCAATCATGAGACACTTAAGTACCTTAAAGGCCAAACCAAGTTGAATAAACGGCATGCTAAATGGAGTGAATTTATTGAGTCTTTCCCCTATGTGATCAAGTACATTAAGGGCAAAGAGAATGTTGTGGCGGATGCTCTTTCCTTCAAATGCATGTTAATTACTCAACTTGAATTCAATGTTGTTGGATTTGATCATATCAAAGATTTGTATGAGCATGATGTGGCTTTTGCTACTCCTTTTGCTAAGTGTGTGATGCATACATCTTGGGAACGATATTATATCAAAGATGGTTATCTAATGAGAGCTAACAAACTATGCATCCCCGAGTCCTCTCTTCGTTTGTTACTTTTGCAAGAGGCTCATGGAGGCGTACTCATGGGACATTTTGGATGCGACAAGACTTTTGCCACGCTCTCCAAGAACTACTTTTGGCCCAAGATGTTTCGTGATGTCTCACGCTTCACCAACCGGTGCTCTACATGCCGCAAAGCTAAGTCACAATCTCAATCCCATGGTTTACATATGCCACTTCCTATTCCACATCAACCATGGGAAGATATTAGCATGGATTTTGTGCTAGGATTACCTAGCACTCAAAATGGCAAGGATTCCATATTTGTTGTTGTAGACCGATTCTCTAAAATGGCTCATTTTATCCCATGCAATAAGACCGGCGATGCTTCACATGTTGCAAATATTTTTTGTAGGGAAATCTTGAGGTTACACGGAGTGTCAAAGACAATTGTGTCGGACTGAGACGTCAAGTTCTTAAGCTACTTTTGGAAGACGTTATGCGCCAAGCTCGGAATCAAGCTACTCTTCTCCACGGCATATCACCCTCAAACTGATGGCCAAACGGAAGTCACCAACCGTATGCTCGCCACTCTCCTACGCGTGTTTATCAAGAAGAACATCAAGGAGTGGGAGGAGTGCTTACGCATCGCCGACTACGCCTACAATCGTGCAAGACACTCTACTACTGGCAAGTCCCCCTTCGAGGTTGTCCACGGCTTCAACCCTTTGTTGCCGTTAGACATCCTTCCTCTACCGCTACAAGAATGAGCGAACATAGCTAGCGCGGGAGCCACCTACCTCAAGAAGATGCATGAAGAAACACGTTCCATGATCGAGCGTCAAGTACACTACCTCGCCTCCAAGCTCAACATCAACAAGTCACCGATGGTGTTCCAACCGGGAGATCTCGTATGGTTACATCTCCGCAAGGACCGCTACCCCAAGGAGCACAAGTCCAAGCTACTTCTAAGAGCCGATGGACCCTTCAAGGTGCTCGCACGCTACAATGGCAACGCCTACAAGATCGACATTCCACGTGACAAGTACAACGTAAGCGACATCTTCAATGTCAAGGACTTGGCCAAGTACCATGGTGATGATGATCATGATCCGTGGACGGATCTGCCCCAAGGGGGGAGATGATGCGGAGCATCCCTCGACCATCCACATGGATGTCCACTCACCACCCCAACCACCAAGGGGACCGATCACAAGAGCTCGTGCACGCGCTATCGAGAATGAGGTCAATTCTCTCCTCTTCGAGTTTCATTTGGAATCGCATATGCATTGGGTCCTACCTCAAACGGAAATGTTGTGCACTGTTAGGTATCACGAAGAAGCCCATGAAGAAGCTAGGAGGGATACCCAAGCATCCAGAGAGAAGACGAAGGGAGAAGAACGAACGAGACGCGAAGCTATGGAGAATGGCCAAGTGCCTGGGCACTTCGGGTGCCCGGGCCGCCGGCCACCTCCCGCAGGCCCTCTGTACACCCCGGGTGCCTGGCCAACTGGCCCCGGGTGCCCTCCCCCCCTGCTGGGAGCTTCTGCCACCTCCCCGGGTGCCCGGGACACCACACCTTAGGTGCCTAGGCCACCACACCCCGGGTGCCCGGTCCCCTGCAGCCGACCTCCTGCCTGGTCCGGGTGCCCGGCCCTTACTGCCCCGGGTACCTGGCCTCACCCGAGCGTGCGCCTCTAGCCAGTCCGGGTGCCCGAGCCCCTTTACCCCGGGTGCCTGGACCCCTTCGAGAGTGCCTGCGCCCACTGTGGTCTTTTGACCCTTGTACCCCTCACTCCCTCATATTTTATCCTTAGCCTTTAAGTACTCATCTCCTAGCTCTTTTGAGGGATAGCAAAGTATTTGGTAGACACTAGAGAGCTTTGGTCCTTGTATCCCCTCCTCTTGGAGATCAAGCCCCCATCTTGGGAAGAATCCTTGTGGATTATCAAGGCCTCCTCTTGGAGAAGATCAACATCAAGACCTCATCTCCTAGGAGTGGGAAGAACTTCACCCTAGTGCTACTTTCCTTAAATTGTGCTTGTATGCTTGTGGATCTCTTGTATGCTACTCTAGTGGATGTGTTATTTGGGTTTGTTTGAGTGATTTCATCCTTGTGTTCTTGTGTGTTCTTCCTCTTTCCCCCCTCCAATTGTGAAAAGATCCTCACTAGGGTTTCACCCTACAACACAACATGATATATAGAAGGGTAGATGAGACCATCTTCTGCACATCCAGAATGGCGCCATTTTGTTATAGCCAGGAGACTAAAGGTTTTCTTGTATATAAGAAATCACAATCCAAGCATTTTTAAAAATGTATTTGCATAGAATTTGTTCTCGGCGTCAACGATGCCCGGCCCGCATCCTCGTCGTACCCGTTCGCGACGACGTCCTGCTTCAGAGGCGCCATGTCTGGGACTAGGCTCCGTCGGGCTGGCACTGGGAGGTGCTACCTTCAGGGGCGCGCATCTTGCTGAGGAACCCGGGTCCCGTCATCGACCCGAAGCTTCCTTGGTGGCGGGCGTGTGGGGCCACATGTGGTGCGGAGGCTGGCGTCCCCCGCGGAGGTGGTACGTCACCATGTCAGGGAGGAGGATGAGCACGTCCATCGCTACATGGTTGTGTTGGACGTTAGGTTCTCCAATACCTGGCAGGTTCTTCAGGGATCTCACTGGAGCTATGATCATGTGGTGGTTTCTTCTCTTCAGGTGTCCACCGCGAGTCAACTAGATTATTCGATAGTATTCGATCTGCATTAGCTAGTGATGTATTTGAGATATTCGAGACGATGTATTCGATATTATATCATTTGATAATATTTGATACGATGTATTCAAGATTATATTATTCGATAATATTCGAGACGATGTATTCGAGATTATATTCGATGATGCATATTAATTATTTGGATTATTCGAGATGCATATTATGTACTATGATTCAGTTTTTCCTTATTGATTGCATGCATGCAATCATTCTAATTTGAATACTAAATTGTTTTATATTTCTTCTGGATTAGTTAAATAAAAGTTATGGACAATACTGGCAGAGAAGGAGAGGAGGCCCTGTTCAACATCATACGCTCATCCCCTCGCCCAGGTGAGTTTGAAGAAGATGACGGCTCGCAATATCTTAACCCTACCAATGAGGGTATGATATTTGATGAAGACGAACGAATAGATGAAGTCGAGAACTATGATGACGAAGAAAATGTTGTTCTTGAAATAACAAACACCGACGAGGTATATTTATATAGGGATTTTTACATCTATGCCCCTGGTTCCTTAGCTCTACTCATTCATCCCCGCGCTCTTAACTTTTGCTCAATTTTCCCCACTCCCTTGCCAGAAACCCTCATAACTGGGCACAACAGACGTTGCCATCGGGTCAAAGGCTTGAACGTTAACTCTGACTTGTGGGGCCATGCTGGACTGTGTCGCGTTGGGTTTTTTTGAGACAACTGTGCCGCGTTGGGTGGTGTCATTGTTCGACCATTGTGCCTTGGTTTCATTGGGCCGTCCCTTGCATTAAACATCTGCGCGCGCCGCCAGGACAGAAGCCTGCTATGCATGCACCCAGCAAACCCTGCCTGCATGTGTCGATCGAGCCTGCATGAGCCAATGCCAATATGTAGCTAGGTGATTACTAACAAGGGAACCCTACTAACAAGCCAAGCTCTCTAAGAAAATAATCAACAAATATGCAGTCCCAATATGTAGATAGGGCCAACAAGGGGTCGAAGAGCAAGAAGGGCAGATGGATGAGGGATGGCAGAGGCAGAGGGTGGCTTAAATAGTTGTAGTGCTACATGTTATTTGGTCGTGGCAATAACGGGGTCAAATGTGAAGTTAGTAGCCCGTTTTCAAACCCACCGCAACATCGGGAGTGTACATGCGTGAGAAACGGTGGTTTGAAAAGAAGAAGAAAAAGAAGCTAATTGCACACGTGGGAATCCATGGTCATACCCTATATTATATGAACAAAAAGAGACAATTTTTGAAGAGCTTGTGGCCATTTTGAATGATAAAAATAAATTTGGCCCTTAAAAATTTGGTCATTTTGCATGATAAAAAGAGATAGAGGGCTTGTGGCCATTATACAAATGCAAAATGACCCATTTTTTGATAGTTTGTGGCCATTTTACATGATAAAAATAAGTTTAGCCCTTATAAATTTGGTCATTTTATATTTGTATAGAACAAAAAGAACGATGCAAAAAACTGAGCAAACGATGCAAAAATACAGAGCCAGCACGTTCACAAAAAATAGAGAAAACAATGCAAAAAAACGACGCAATTCGATGGCCCAGAGCTTGGTTTCCTTTTGGGCCCAATAACAACGTTTTTTTCACGGAGTCAGTGGTGGGCGAGCAGCCGAGCACAACCAATAGGATCGCCTCTCGCGGATCGCCCCACGATCCAACGATGCGGAGCCGTCCTTGTGATCCAATGGCACGGAGCCTGCACACAGCCAGCCCACCTAGTTCCTTCTAGAAGGCCAGATCTGAGGGTTGTCGCTTGGCACGAGGGTATGATCGGACGGCTGACATTGGGAGCTAGGGTTAGGCGAAACCCCGCAGGGTTTAGAGGGGTTTTGAGCTGGTCAGCGGGGTTTCGAAGGCTTTGACAGAGCATAACTAATTTTTTAAAAATGAAAAAATATGAAACCTTCGCCGTTCATTGTTTTATAAGACAAACTAACGAGGAAAAATACTAAACTTGGTCTATGGTCATTTTCATGAAAAAACCCTAACTGGCATGATCAAGGTCAAATGAGCACCATTAATTTTGAAAAAATCAAAAAAAATATAAAACATGCGCACAATGTTGTCTTATTTGACATGTTACCAACCAAAAATCATAAACTTTCCCTATGGTCATTTTCATGAGAAAACCTTCACACGTATGAGCTATCATGTACATGATTTCCTAGAGTTCAAGGAGAGGAGGTGGTGTTACCTTCTGTTTTTGAAAAATTAAAAAAATCAAAAAAATCAAAAAATAGTGAGACTTCGTATCTACACTATGGAAAGTGAATATGTGTTAATAAAAAAACATTTGGCTCATTTAGAGTAGGTTCAAAAAAACTTGATTACAAATGGGCTGTTTACCCTAGCCTGGGAGCTCATTTGGAGCACATTTTCCAAATTCAAAACCCTATTTGACCTCCTCTAAATCACTTCAAATTTGCACCCCAAATACGTCGGCCACGTCCCCACTTGGCGGCCGCCCACTCGCGATCAGCTTAATTTATGACCACGGGCCCACGCGTCAGCGACGGTGGCCGCCCTTTTTTAAGCCGACCGTGCGGCGGGGCCGTCCTCATCCAAACTCGCTCCCCCATCGCCGGCAAACTCTAGCAAAAACCCTAGCCAACCCTAGCCAAATGGGGCTCTTCTCCGGTGCCGGCAGCAGCAAGTCCTAGGGCAAGGCCCCCGCCGTCCCTTTCCCCTCTGAGTTCCTATCGCCTCTGCCGGCTCGCTGGCAGAGGGTGCGAGTGAGCGTGCCAGTGCACCAGGCGGAGTGGCACTAGCAGCACCGCGTCCCTTTGCCGTACCCCGACGTCACCCTGCCGCACGACTGCATTTGGATCCAGAGAGGATCCCAGTGCTGGCAGTGCCGCGGTCGACTAGGGCACACGCAGAGGAGGTGCGGCGCTGGCGGGCAATGCTGACGCCGAAGCAGCGCCGCGACGCCACCTACGCCACCAACTCGCCTAACTGGACAAGGTGGTTCGCCTTCAAGCACGACGAGGCGAGGCGATGCAGCGTGCGGGAGGTCGACCGCAGCGTGTCGCCGCCCCCGCTCGTCGTCTGGGAGGAAGACCAGACGGCGGAGGCCGCCTACCAGGCGGTCTACCGCGAGAGCGAGGAGGACGAGTGGCGTAGGGTGGAGGCGATGGAGGAAGAGGAGGCTCGCTACGAGGCGGCCATGGCGCGGGCCCGCGGCTGGCGATTGCATCGTGCCGCTGATGGCCCCGTCGTCCCCTCCCCGACGACTTTTCAAGGTCGACCCGGAGTCGCAGTCGGAGCCCGAGCCGGAGCCCATCGCGCGCTTCTCCTAGACGGGAGTGGTGCACGAGTGGGTGTCCGCGCCACCGGTTTTGATGGGGGCGACCCCGGAGCAGGAGGCGGCGTACCTCGAGATGTGGCGCCAGCGACGGCTCGCTGAGGAGCGTCGTCGCGGTGAGTACGAGGAGATGCTCGAGCGCGACCTCGAGGAGGAGGCGCGCGAGGCTGAGGAGGAGGCCCGCCAAGCCGCGGCTGCACAGGCGGACGCACAGCCCCCCGCACCGGCACTGCCCCTCTCGGAACAGCTGCCCGCGGCCTACATCGTCGTCGCCTCGAACACGGCGTTCACCTGGGTCGGCCCTGTGCCGACGCTCATCGACCTCACCCACCCCGAGGACGACGACGACGCCTAGGGCGCGCTGGGCTGCGCGCCGCCTCGTAGTTAGGTTGTTTTTGATTTATTTTAATGCTAATGTGGACGCGTGGACTCTCGCCAGCCTTCCTGGCCGGCTTTTAATGTTTAATTAAGTTGTTTTTATTTTAAATATGCATGCACGGTTTTTTTTGTCGACGCTGTCAAAATGAGTCGGGCGATGGAGGTGGTTGCCCTGGGACGTTTCGGGCATGTCCATGGATAAGTGCTACCCCACGACCGTGGTCTTGCATGCGCCCACGTATATGCGGCCCCACTCATCATCTAACAGTCAAAGGCATTGACCCGATGGCAACGTCCATTATAACCAGTTATGAGGGTTTCGGGCATGGGAGTGGGTGATATGTCTCCAACGTATCTATAATTTTTGATTGCTCCATGCTATATTATCTACTGTTTTGGGCAATATTGGGCTTTATTATCCACTTTTATATTATTTTTGGGACTAACCTATTAACCGGAGGCCCAGCCCAGAATTGTTGTTTTTGCCTATTTCAGTGTTTCGAAGAAAAGGAATACCAAATGGAGTCGAAACGGAATGAAATCAACTAGAGAAGTTATTTTTGGAAGGAAAGCTACCGGAAAATCTTGGAGTGCACGTCAGGAAAGAAGGGAGGTGCTCACAAGGGTGGGGGGCATGCCCACCCCCCTAGGGCGCGCCCCCTGCCTCGTGCCCCCCCTTCGGTCTCCTGATGTATCTCTTTCACCCATATATACCTACGTATGCTAAAACTTCCAGAACACACAATAGATCGGGAGTTCCGCCGCCAGAAGCCTCCGTAGCGACCGAAAACCAATCTAGACCCGTTCTGGCACCCTGCCGGAGGGGGAAATCCTTCTCCGGTGGCCATCTTCATCATCTCGGTGCTCTCCATGACGAGGAGGGAGTAGTTCTCCCTCGGGGCTGAGGGTATGTACCAGTAGCTATGTGTTTGATCTCTCTCTCTCTCTCGTGTTCTTGAGGTGATACGATCTTGATGTATCGCGAGCTTTGCTATTATATTTGGATCCTATGATGTTTTCTCCCCCCTCTACTCTCTTGTAATGGATTGAGTTTCCCCTTTGAAGTTATCTTATCGGATTGAGTCTTTAAAGATTTGAGAACACTTGATGTATGTCTTGCCGTGCGTATCTGTGGTGACAATGGGATATCACGTGGTTCACTTGATGTATGTTTTGGTGATCAACTTGCGGGTTCCGCCCATGAACCTATGCATAGGGGTTGGCACACGTTTTTGTTGTGATTCTCCGGTAGAAACTTTGGGGCACTCTTTGAGGTCCTTTGTGTTGGTTGAATAGATGAATCTGAGATTGTGTGAGGCATATCGTATAATCATACCCACGGATACTTGAGGTGACATTGGAGTATCTAGGTGACATTAGGGTTTTGGTTGATTTGTCCCTTAAGGTGTTATTCTAGTACGAACTCTAGGGCTGTTTGTGACACTTATAGGAATAGCCCAATGGATTGATTGGAAAGAATAACTTTGAGGTGGTTTCGTACCCTACCATAATCTCTTCGTTCGTTCTCCGCTATTAGTGACTTTGGAGTGACTCTTTGTTGCATGTTGAGGGATAGTTATGTGATCCAATTATGTTAGTATTGTTCAGGGACTTACACTAGCGAAAGTATGAACCCTATGCCTTGTTTCAACACATTGCAATACCGTTTACGCTCACTTTTACCATTAGTTACCTTGCTGTTTTTATAATTTCAGATTACAAATACCTTTATCTACTATCCATATACCACTTGTTTCACCATCTCTTCACCGAACTAGTGCACCTATAGAATCTACCATTGTATTGGGTGTGTTGGGGACACAAGAGACTCCTTGTTATTTGGTTGCAGGGTTGATTGAGAGAGACCATCTTCATCCTACACCTCCTATGGATTGATAAACCTTAGGTCATCCACTTGAGGGAAATTTGCTACTGTCCTACAAACCTCTGCACTTGGAGGCCCAACAACATCTACAAGAAGAAGGTTGTGTAGTAGACATCAAGCTCTTTTCTGGCGCCATTGCCGGGGAGGTGAGTGCTTGAAGGTATATCTTTAGATCTTGCAATTGAGTCTTTTAGTTTCTTGTTTTTTTAACTAGTTTAGTTTATAAAATAAAACTATAAAAATGGAATTGAGTTTGTCTCATACGCTTCACCTTTTTAATATCTTTCGTAAGTATGATGGAAAGGAAAATTGTGCTCAAATGTTAGAAGAAGAATGCATTAAAATGTTTGGCACTAAATCTTTGAATGATGAGCATGATTTCAATGTTGTTAGTATGAATTCCTTTAATATCCATGATACTAATGATATGCAAAGCCACAAGCTTGGGGAAGCTATGTTTGATGAAGATGATATTTTTTGTTGTTCCCCAAGTTTTGATGAGCAAATTTATTATGATGAAAGCATGCCTCCTATCGATGATGATTATTGTGATGACACGTATGCTTTAAAGAATAATTATAACCATGAAAATTGTCATCTTGATCTTAATTTTCAATCACATGATAGTTATTTTGTTGAGTTTGCTCCCACTATTATTCATGAGAAGAATTTTGCTTGTGTGGAGAGTAGTAAATTTTCTATGCTTGTAGATCAGGAAAATAATGCTTTAGGTGCTGGTTATATTATTGAATTCATTCATGATGCTACTGAAAATTATTATGAGAGAGTAATATATGCTTGTAGGAAATGCAATAATATCAAGTTTCCTCTCTATGTGCTTAAAGTTTTGAAGTTATGCTTGTTCTACCTTCCTATGCAAGTTGATTATCGTTCCCATAAGTTGTTTGCTCAAAAAATCCCTATGCATAGGAAGTGGGTTATACTTAAATGTATTAGCAATATTCTTCATGATGCTCTCTTTATGTTTCAATTCTTATCTTTTATGTGAGCATCATTGAAATCATCATGCCTAGCTAGGGGCGTTAAACGATAGCGCTTGTTGGGAGGCAACCCAACTCTATTTTTGTTCCTTGCTTTTTGTTCCTGTTTAGTAATAAATAATTCATCTATCCTCTGTTTATATGTGGTTTTATGCTTTTAATTAGTGTTTGTGCCAAGTAGAACCTTTGGGAAGACTTTGGGAAAGTCTTGTTGATCATGCTGTAAAAAACAGAAACTTTAGCGCTCACGAGAATTGCTGCCATTTTTATTTGGAGAGTGATATTTAGTTAATTATTTTTTCATATGATTAATAGATAAATTCCTCACGTCTAGAAATTTATTTGACAATTTTATGAGTTCCAGAAGTATACGTTTGATCCAGATTACTACAGACTGTTCTGTTTTTGACAGATTCTGTTTTTCGTGTGTTTTTTGCTTATTTTGATGAATCTATGGCTAGTAAAATAGTTTATAAACCATAGAGAAGTTGTAATACAGTAGGTTTAACACCAATATAAATAAATAATGAGTTCATTACATTACCTTGAAGTGGTGTTTTGTTTTCTTTCGCTAACGGAGCTCACGAGTTTTCTACTTTAAGTTTTGTGTTGTGAAGTTTTCAAGTTTTGGGTAAGGATTCGATGGACTATGGAATAAGGAGTGGCAAGAGCCTAAGCTTGGGGATGCCCAAGGCACCCCAAGGTAATATTCAAGGACAACCAAAAGCCTAAGCTTGGGGATGCCCTGGAAGGCATCCCCTCTTTCGTCTTCGTTCATCGGTAACTTTACTTGGAGCTATATTTTTATTCACCACATGATATGTGTTTTGCTTGGAGAGTCAATTTATTTTGTTAAGATTTGCTTGCTGTTATTTATAACAATGTTTTCCATCTTTTATTTCAATAAAAGAGGCATTGATAGCCTTTACTATGCCTATTTTAGAAGTCCACATGTTGCTGTTTGAAAACAGAAATTTTACCGCTGTTGCAATAATTCCCTAGAAAAGTCAGAATGTGATAAAATTTTGAAACCTTTTGCATATTAAGCTCTGATAAATTTACTACATTGGGCATTTTCTTTCATAATTTTTGGAGCTAGGGAAGTATGGATGTTGCTGCATTCTTTACAGACTGTCCTGTTTAGGCAGATTGCTGTTATGTTTGCATTGTTTGCATATGTTTGCTTCTTTAATGATTCTATTTGAGGATAGTACTATTAAATATGCAGAGGAATTTAGTATGCAATGTTGAATAATAATTTTAGTTATTTTCTACAGTAGAGTATGATAAGGTTTTTGCAATGGTTTATACTAACTTATCTCACGAGTCCTTGTTGAGTTTTGTGTGGATGAAGCTTTTGAGATTTAGGGAGACCGTGATATGAGAGGAATTAAGGAGACACAAAATATCAAGCTTGGGGATGCCCAAGGCATCCCAAGATAATATTTCAAGAAGTCTCAAGCATCTAAGCTTGGGGATGCCCCGGTTGGCATCCCACCTTTCTTCTTCAACAACTATCGGTTAGTTTCGGTTGATCCTAAGTTTACGCTTCTTCACATGATGTTTGCCATTCTTAGAATGTCATTTTATTTTGCTTTGCTTGCTGTTTGAATAGAATACCAAGATCTGAAATTATTAAATGTTAGAGAGTCTTCACATAGTTGCATAATTATTCGACTACTCATTGATCTTCACTTATATCTTTCGAAGTAGTTTGTCGTTTGCTCTAATGCTTCACTTATATCTTTTTTAGAGCATGGTGGTAGTTTTATTTTGAAGAAATAGATGAACTCTCATGCTTCACTTAGATTATTTTGAGAGTCTTAAATAGCATGGTAATTTGCTTAAAATCCTAATATGCTAGGTATACAAGATTAGTAAAAACTTTCATATAGAGTATTGAATAATAAGAGAAGTTTGATGCTTGATGATTGTTTTGAGATATGGAGGTAATAATATCAAAGTCGTGCTAGTTGAGTAGTTGTGAAATTGAGAAATGCTTGTGTTGAAGTTTTCAAGTCCCGTAGCATGCACGTATGGTAAACGTTGTGTAACAAATTTGAAACATGAGGTGTTATTTGATTGTCCACCTTATGAGTAGCGGTCGGGGACGAGCGATGGTCTTTTCCAACCAATCTATCCCCCTAGGAGCATGCGCGTAGTGCCGAGGTTTTTGATGACTTGCAGATTTTTGCAATAAGTATGTGAGTTCTTTATGACTAATGTTGAGTCCATGGATTATACGCACTCTCACCCTTCCATCATTGCTAGCCTCTTCGGTACCGTGCATTGCCCTTTCTCACATTGAGAGTTGGCGCAAACTTCGCCGGTGCATCCAAACCCCGTGATATTATACGCTCTTTCACACATAAAACTCCTTATATCTTCCTCAAAACAGCCACCATACCTACCTATTATGGCGTTTCCATAGCCATTCCGAGATATATTGCCCTGTAACTTTCCATCATTCCGTTCATCATGACACATTCATCATTGTCATATTACTTAGCATGATCATGTAGTTGACATAGTATTTGTGGCAAAGCCACCATTCATAATTCTTTCATTCATGTCACTCTTGATTCATGGCATATCCCGGTACACTGCCGGAGGCATTCATATAGAGTCATCCTTGTTCTAGTATCGAGTTGTAATCATTGAGTTGTAAATAAATAGAAGTGTGATGATCATCATTATTAGAGCATTGTCCCAAGTGAGGAACAAAAAAAGATAAATGCCATAAAAAAGAGAAGGCCCAAAAAATAGAAAGGCCATAAAAAGAGAAGGCCCAAAAAATGAGAGAAAAAGAGAGAAGGGACAATGTTACTATCCTTTTACCACACTTGTGCTTCAAAGTAGCACCATGATCTTCATAGTAGAGAGTCTCTTGTTTTGTCACTTTCATATACTATTGGGAATTTTTCATTATAGAACTTGGCTTGTATATTCCAACAATGGGCCTCCTCAAGTGCCCTAGGTCTTTGTGAGCAAGAAAGTTGGATGCACACCCACTAGTTTCTTTTGTTGAGCTTTCATACATTTATAGCTCTAGTGCATCCGTTGCATGGCAATCCCTACTCCTTGCATTAACATCAATCGGTGGGCATCTCCATAGCCCATTGATTAGCCTCGTTGATGTGAGACTTTCTCCTTTTTTGTATTCTCCACATAACCCCCTCATTATTCTATTCCACCCATAGTGCTATATCCATGGCTCGCGCTTATGTATTGCGTGAAAGTTTATAGGTTTGAGATTACTAAAGTATGAAACAATTGCTTGGCTTGTCATCGGGGTTGTGCATGATGAGAGCATTCTTGTGTGACGAAAATAAAACATGACTAAAGTATATGATTTTGTAGGGATGAACTTTCTTTGGCCATGTTATTTTGAGAAGACATAATTGCTTAGTTAGTATGCTTGAAGTATTATTATTTTTATGTCAATATGGACTTTTGTCTTGAATCTTTCGGATCTGAATATTCATGCCACAATTAAGAAGAATTACATTAAAATTATGCCAAGTAGCACTCCGCATCAAAAATTCTGTTTTTTTCATTTACCTACTCGAGGACGAGCAGGAATTAAGCTTGGGGATGCTTGATACGTCTCCAACGTATCTATAATTTTTGATTGCTCCATGCTATATTATCTACTGTTTTGGGCAATATTGGGCTTTATTATCCACTTTTATATTATTTTTGGGACTAACCTATTAACCGGAGGCCCAGCCCAGAATTGCTGTTTTTTGCTTATTTTAGTGTTTCAAAGAAAAGGAATATCAAACGGAGTCGAAACGGAACAAAATCAACTGGAGAAGTTATTTTTGGAAGGAAAGCTACCGGAAAAGCTTGGAGTGC
Source organism: Triticum urartu (assembly GCF_003073215.2). Lineage (NCBI taxonomy): Eukaryota > Viridiplantae > Streptophyta > Magnoliopsida > Poales > Poaceae > Triticum > Triticum urartu. The sequence continues at coordinate 119,391,265 of NC_053027.1, forward strand.
ACGTCAGGAAATAAGGGAGGTGCTCACGAGGGTGGGGGGCGTGCCCACCCCCTAGGGCGCGCCCCCTGCCTCGTGGCCCCCCCTTCGGTCTCCTGACGTATCTCTTTCACCCATATATACCTACGTATCCTAAAACTTCAAGAACACACAATAGATCGGGAGTTCCGCCGCCAGAAGCCTCCGTAGCCACCGAAAACCAATCTAGACCCGTTCCGGCACCCTGCCGGAGGGGGCAATCCTTCTATGGTGGCCATCTTCATCATCTCGGTGCTCTCCATGACGAGGAGGGAGTAGTTCTCCCTCGGGGCTGAGGGTATGTACTAGTAGCTATGTGTTTGATCTCTCTCTCTCTCTCGTGTTCTTGAGGTGATACGATCTTGATGTATCACGAGCTTTGCTATTATATTTGGATCCTATGATGTTTTCTCCCCCCTCTACCCTCTTGTAATGGATTGAGTTTCCCCTTTGAAGTTATCTTATCGGATTGAGTCTTTAAAGATTTGAGAACACTTGATGTATGTCTTGTCATGCGTATCTCTGGTGACAATGGGATATCATGTGATTCACTTGATGTATGTTTTGGTGATCAACTTGCGGGTTCCGCCCATGAACCTATGCATAGGGGTTGGCACACATTTTCGTCGTGATTCTCCGGTAGAAACTTTGGGGCACTCTTTGAGGTCCTTTGTGTTGGTTGAATAGATGAATCTGAGATTGTGTGACGCATATCGTATAATCATACCCACGGATACTTGAGGTGAAATTGGAGTATCTAGGTGACATTAGGGTTTTGGTTGATTTGTGTCTTAAGGTGTTATTCTAGTACGAACTCTAGGGCTGTTTGTGACACTTATAGGAATAGCCCAACGGATTGATTGGAAAGAATAACTTTGAGGTGGTTTCATACCCTACCATAATCTCTTCGTTCGTTCTCCGCTATTAGTGACTTTGGAGTGACTCTTTGTTGCATGTTGAGGGATAGTTATGTGATCCAATTATGTTAGTATTGTTGAGGGAACTTACACTAGTGAAAGTATGAACCCTAGGCCTTGTTTCAACACATTGCAATACCGTTTACGCTCACTTTTATCATTAGTTACCTTGCTGTTTTTATAATTTCAGATTACAAATACATTTATCTACTATCCATATACCACTTGTTTCACCATCTCTTCGCCGAACTAGTGCACCCATACAATCTACCATTGTATTGGGTGTGTTGGGGACACAAGAGACTCCTTGTTATTTGGTTGCAGGGTTGCTTGAGAGAGACCATCTTCATCCTACGCCTCCTACGGATTGATAAACCTTAGGTCATCCACTTGAGGGAAATTTGCTACTGTCCTACAAACCTCTGCACTTGGAGGCCCAACAATGTCTACAAGAAGAAGGTTGTGTAGTAGACATCAGTGGGGAAAAGTGAGCAAAAGTTAACAGAATGGGGATGAATGAGTAGAGCTAAGGAACCAGGGGCATAGAAATAAAAAACCCATTTATATAAGCAGGCATCTGGTATCATCACATGTTTTAATTGATTTGTATATATATTAACAGATCGATCTTTCTTCTTTCAGCCCTCTGGATCGAGCAAATCTCCTATAGGCAGCAGGACAGTTCGAGGCCCGGCCAAAAAGTTGAAGGATGGCGTAAAGTACAACATCGATGCCATCAAACCTAATGGCGAACCACGCGAACCTAAGAAGAATGCGAACAAGTTTGTTCGTTAATTCAGAGTTCTTGTGAAGGACCAAATCCCGATCTCCATTCAAGAATGGAAAAGGCAGCAAAGGAACATCCAGATCTTACTTTTGTCGACCAAAGAGAAAAAGATCGGCTTTGGGAATCTCTCATGTCACATTTCACCCTACCAGATCATTTCACAGATGCGGATGTGGAGAAAGTCAAGAACGCTGCTCTTAGGAAGATGGCAGTAGCATTCAACAATTACAAGAAAAGTATATGGGTCGTGTGAAGGAAATATGCCCTAGAGGCAATAATAAAGTTGTTATTTTATATTTCCTTATGTCATGATAAATGTTTATTATTCATGCTAGAATTATATTAATCGGAAACTTGATACATGTGTGAATACATAGACAAAACACCGTATCCCTAGTAAGCCTCTACTAGACTAGCTCGTTAATCAAAGATGGTTAAGTTTCCTAACCATGGACATGTGTTGTCATTTGATGAATGGAATCACACCATTAGGAGAATGATGTGATGGACAAGACCCATCCGTTAGCTTAGCATAATGATCGTTAAGTTTTATTGCTATTGCTTTCTTCATGACTTATGCATATTCCTTTGACTATGAGATTATGCAACTCCTGAATACAGGCAAGAACTCCTTCTTTGACTGATCCATGGCATAAGATATAGAGAGAATGAAAGTCATTCCCTAGGCCTCAGCCATAGGTTCTATAAAGTATGCCATGCTATGTACCAGACCTATTGTGTACCTTGCCATGAGTTTGGCAAGGGGATACAATAGTGATCCAGGAGTAGATCACTGGACAGCGGTCAAAAATTATCCTTAGAGGACTAAGCAAATGTTTCTCAATTATGGAAGTGATAAAGAGTTCATCGTAAAGAGTTACGTCGATGCAAGCTTTGACATTGATCTAGATGACTCTAAGTCTCAATCTAGATACATATTGAACATGGGAGCAATTAGCTAGAGTAGCTCCGTGCAGAGCATTGTAGGCATCGAAATTTGCAAAATACATACGGATCTGAATGTGGCAGACCCGTTGACTAAACCTCTCTCACAAGCAAAACATGATCACACCTTAGTACTCTTTGGGTATTAATCACATGGCTATGTGAACTAGATTATTGACTCTAGTAAACCCTTTTGGTATTGGTCACATGGCGATGTGAACTATGGGTGTTAATCACATAAAGATGTGAACTATTGGTGTTAAATCACATGGCGATGTGAACTAGATTATTGACTCTAGTGCAAGTGGGAGACTGAAGGAAATATGCCCTAGAGGCAATAATGAAGTTGTTATTTTATATTTCCTTATATCATGATAAATGTTTATTATTCATGCTAGAATTGTATTAACCGGAAACTTGATAGACAAAACACCGTGTCCCTCGTAAGCCTCTACTACTAGCTCGTTAATCAAAGATGGCTAAGTTTCCTAACCATGGACATGTGTTGTCATTTGATGAACGGGATCACATCATTAGGAGAATGATGTGATGGACAAGACCCATCCGTTAGCTTAGCATAATGATCGTTAAGTTTTATTGTTATTGATTTCTTCATGACTTATACATATTCCTTTGACTATGAGATTATGCAACTCCCGAATACCGGAGGAATACCTTGTGTGCTATCAAATGTCACAACGTAACTGGGTGATTATAAAGATGCTCTACAGGTATCTCTGAAGGTGTTTGTTGGGCTGGCATAGATCGAGATTAGGATTTGTCACTCCGAGTATCGGAGAAGTATCTCTGGGCCCTCTCGGTAATGCACATCATAATAAGCCTTGCAAGCAATGTGACTAATGAGTTAGTTGCAGGAGGATGCATTATGGAACGAGTAAAGAGACTTGCCGGTAACGAGATTGAACTAGGTATGAAGATACCAACAATTGAATCTCGGGCAAGTAACATACCGATGACAAGGGGAATAATGTATGTTGTCATTACGGTTTGACCGATAAAGATCTCCGTAGAATATGTAGGAACCAATATGAGCATCCAGGTTCCGATGTTGGTTATTGACCGGAGAGGTGTCTCGGTCATGTCTACATAGTTCTCGAACCCGCAGGGTCCGCACGCTTAACGTTCGATGACGATTTTGTATTATATGAGTTATGTGATTTGGTGACCGAATGTTGTTCGGAGTCCTGGATGAGATCACGGACATGACGAGGAGTCTTGAAATGGTCAAGAGGTAAAGATTCATATATAGGACGATAGTATTCGGACACCATAAGTGTTCTGGGGGTACCGGGTACGTATTGGGTCACCGGAAGGGGTTCCGGGCAACCCCCGGCAAGCTATATGGTCCTAATGGGCCAAGAGGGGAAACACACCAGCCACAAAGGGGCTGGTGCACCCCCCATATGGGCTGGCCAAATTGGAGAAGGAAAGCGGAAGAAGGAAAGAAAAAAGGGAATAGGATTCCCCCTTCCCCCTCTTCCCTTCCTACTCCGAATAGGAATAGGAAAGGGGGGAGGCTGAATTGGGAAGACCCCAAGTAGGATTCCTCCTACTTGGGGTACCCCCTTCGCTGCCTCTCCTCCCCTCCAACCTATATATATGTGGGGGGCACCGCTAGAACACACAACAAACATTGTTAGCCGTGTGCGGCACCCCCGCTCCACGGTTTATGCCTCCGGTCATATTCACGTGGTGCTTAGGCGAAGCCTTGCACGGATCACTTCACCATCATCGTCACCACGCCATCGTGCTGACGGAACTCTCCTCAACACTTTGCTGGATAAAGAGTTCGAGGGACATCATTGAGCTAAACGTGTGCAGAACTCGGAGGTGCCGTACATTCGGTGCTTGATCGGTCGGAACGAGAAGAAGTTCGACTACATCAACCGCGTTATCAAACGCTTCCGCTTTCGGTCTACGAGGGTACGTGGACAAACTCTCCCCCTCTCGTTGCTATGCATCTCCTAGATAGATCTTGCGTGAGCATAGGAAATTTTTTGAAATTGCATGCTACATTCCCCAACACCGCGTACGTCGATGGAGGAAAGAAGACTCCAGAATTCAAGGGAACACTGGAGAAGGCAAGAGATCACTGGGACGCTTTTGTGAAATTCAAGGAATCGGAAGTAGCTCAAGAACAGTCAAGAATAAAAAAATATCAATGCCGTGAAAAAGCAGTGGCACCATAAGTTGGGGCCAGGTGGCTACGAGGTGGCCCGGCCTAAGTGGGATCTCGTTGAGCAACATATGGTGGATGTAGGGGTCACTCCTATTACATTGAGCTAGCCCCCCAGGTCTAGGACTTGGTTCTATGTGCATGGGGGGACGTTGGACCCAAAGACAGGCAAGGTTTTGGAGCGGGAAAGTCTTAAAGAAGCCAACCTCAGTATACTTGTTGCAATAGAAGAGGCTCAAACGGGGGTGTTCACGCCCAACAGAGAGAACGATGAGCTTACGCGCGCCCTGGCAAATCCTGAACACCCAGGAAGAACATGAGGCAAAGGCGTTGTTCCGTGGTTTGAGGGGTTTGCGGACTGGAACGCTGACTACCGAAGCCATGCGAGAAAGAAGATGCAGGAGGAGAATAAGAGGAATCTGGAGGAGGAGCAGAGGAAGCAGGAAGCGGACCGCCTTCAAGGCCTAGAATCAAGGCACGCAAAGTTGGCACTCACTTTCTAGTGGCAGCAGCAGCAGATCGACTCACTTAGCCAGGAAAGGGGTCTCAGCAGCGGCAGCAGCTAGCGGATCTAGCATTGGATAGCATCATCCCATCCATGCCGAGAAGCAGCGTGGGTTCCGCTCCGGGCGATGAGGCACTGCTAGATAGATACCCTGTGGATGACATCATGGATAACACTAATTGTGAGCTACACTTTAAAATGAAGAACATATCCATGAAGGTGGCAGATGGCATTGCTTATACAAATCCCCTTGAAGCAACCTTCCATTGCAATCTTATTCCAGCTGGCTATGCTCGTGTCACGGTTGATGAAGTCATGGCACAATATTCGGGCCAGAGCTTGACATTTTGGAGGTGACGACGAGCACACACTGGGAGAGGCCATACATCGTATCATTCTGTGGAGAAAGGATTGCATCGTCTTTCCAAGGCCACCGACACCGCGTCAGCTGGCTCCTCCTCCAAGTCTGCCACCACGTCAGCAGACTCCCACTCCTCCAAGTCAGCCACCGCATCAGCAGTGTCTTGCTCCTCCAAGTCCGCCAGCGCGTCAGCCCACTCCTCCTTCTCCAAGTCCGGCACCGTGTCAGCCCACTCCCCCTCCTCCAAGTCTGACACCGTGTCAGCCCAGTCCTCCTCCTCCAAATCAGGCACCACGTCAGCCATCTCCGCCGCCTCGGCGGGCTCCGCTGCCTAAGCAACAGCGGAAGAGAGGCACCGCAGCTACGGAGGCTAGTGGTACAAGTACAAGAGGCAAGAAATACAAATTTGGTCCAAGCCTCATGCCTCTTCCGAGGTTGCCTTACGACCTGACCGAAGAGGAAAACGAAGCCGAAGTGAGGGCCCAATCAAAGGCCCGTTTTGGATCGAAACCGCCCCCGTCGGCAAAGGAGAAAGTACCTAAGCATGTCATTGACCACTTTATTCGTATGGTTGAACCACCGGCTCCCAAGCATAGGGACTCAGACTATGAGCGTCAAATCAAGAAGTCATGTCAAGCACAAAAAAAGGAGTCGAGCTCGAGCTCTAGCCAAGCAGCTGCCAAAAAAAGTGGGAAAATTGTTCCCCAGCTGGGAGAACAGGCGGTGCAATCGATCCCCTGCTCATTGTACCAACACATGTGAGTACTGGCGCCGATCAGCTGGTAATAACCGATGATCTTAGAAGGATGGCTGAAGAGGTCGGTGTCACTGTTTATCAACTCCTAGAGATTGAGCCCATGGAAAAGTTTAAAGAGGAGGAACTAAAACGGAAATATGCCCGCAGCCAACCTATGGTCAAGCCTAAGGAGATCAAGAGTCTATCAACGAGAAATGTATGAATTGCATGAATGGTACATGAAAGAAACCAAGACTACCGATCGAGAGTCCCTCATGGTGAGAGTCAAGCCAGAGCATTACTACCATGAAAATGCTCTATATGTTGAGTTTACAGAACTGTTTCGGTTATTCAATCAAGACACACTCGACAAATCGATCGTCAGTTGCTATTATCTGTAAGTGATTTCTTTTTGTAATTTAATTAAGTCTCTAGCTAGCTATAGCGCTCGTTGATCATTACCTGTAATTATCCTCACTATATTCTTTCCTATGGTATTATGCAGAATGAAGATGTATGAAATAAAAAACTGGACGCTATGGCATTGGGTTCATTGACCCAAATACCATTAATGAAGAGACATGGACATGTGAATGGGATCGAAAAGACACAGAGAAAAGCTTGCTAGAGTTCTTGAAGCACCTAAATACATGTCCAGAAATACTACTTCCTTACAACTTCAGGTGAGTCACACTGTCTTGTACTACAAATTATGTTTTTTCTTACTAGCTACTCCCTTCGTTCCTAAATATTTGTCTTTCTAGAGATTTCAACAAGTGACTACATACGGAGCAAAATGAGTGAATCTACACTCTAAAATATGTCTATATACATCCGTATGTGGTAGTCCATTTGAAATCTCAAAAAGACAAATATTTAGGAACGGAGGGAGTATATGTCGGATTCCGGGTTCCGGCAGACCCTTAAGGTTCGAAAACTGGGGGGCGCGCGGAGATCATGTCTTCTACCTCTCCGTCTCGCAAAGATCTAGACTACTGAAAGAACTGCACAAGAGACACAAGGTTTATACTGGTTCGGGCCACCGTTGTGGTGTAATACCCTACTCTAGTGTGTGGTGGGTGGATTGCCTCTTGGGGCTGATGATGATGAACAATACAAGGAAGAACAGCCTCACGAGGGTCTGTTCTTGGATGGGGCGATGAACTGATGGGAGGAGTTCAGCCACCTTTCTCTTTCTCTCTCTCTCTCTCTCTCTCACTCACTGCCTTACCCTTACTTGCCGGCCCTTGCTATGTGGGTGGCTGGTTCTTCCTCTCTCTACCCTGGGGGTGGCTAGTCCTATTTATAGAGGCCCTGGTCCTCTTCCCAAATATCGAGCGGGAAGGGAGCCAACAATGGCAGGCTAATTTGAAGGGGGACAGCAAGTATCAACTATCCTGACAAAAGCAGTCTTCGCCTTTGCAAAGCTCTGGTGATGACGTCGTCTTAGGCTCCACGGTGACCTCCGTCTCGTAGTCCTCCTGGTCTTGGTCTCGTTGCACCGAAATGGCAACCTTTGCCTGATGCCTCGGTACTCTGCGGCTGCGCTTGCCCCCTTTGCACCAAAGAGGAAAGGAGGACGCTGCGCGGGCTGGCACCCGCCTGGCGCCCTGAGTCGTCATGGCTTGCGTCACGGGCACCTCGCGAGGTACCCCGCCTTGAACTCTCCGCCTCCTCGCGAGCCAGCCTGACGAGGCCGTGCCTGAGGAAGGTCCGTGTCGTCCGCCCCGTGAGGCTTGGCCCCTTGCGAGGGTCTTGAGTCTTGTGTTGATGAAGATGGGTCGTGCTGGGCCCCCTTTTGAGCCACGCCGCAGGCCGCAGGCAGGCAAGTCTGGGGACCCCCGTTCCCAGAACGCCGACAGTAGCCCCCGGGCCCAAGGCGCGCCCAGACTTGACCGTGCTGAGAAGCGAAAGGGCAAGGGCGAAGCGCCATGGGCCCTAACAGCCTGCGGCCTTGGGCGCCGCGTGGCGGTTGATTGGACGTGGGCGTCTCCACTTCCCCACATCGCCTTGGTGATCACGCGAGTTGGACAAGTCCCTGCATGCAAATCGTGTCATGATTACCTGTGATCATGGAGGCCGGCGGTTGGCCTTCGCCGGCTATAAGTACGGAACTGGGCGTGCCCTTCCAGTCCATCCCTCCTTGCTTCTCCTTCTTCCCGATCCTTGCTCCGTCTTGCCGCGATGGCTCCGATTCGCCGGTTCTCTGCAGCGGAGAAGGGAAAGGCTCCTCGAGAGGGACCAGACCCGCTCCCGCCGAAGAAACGGCTCGCCCTCTACGGCCGGGACGAGGAGGACCGTCAGGTGGTGCCGAGGCCTTGGTGCGAGCGGGCTCCACCGGGGTTCCCGCTTCCCTTGTATGCCCACGTTGAGGGCCTCGAAGGGGTCGATGCCGATCCCCGTGGTCAGCGCCGTCGTCGGCGCCGACGGGTCGCGAAGGTGTGGGTTGTTCCTCCTGGGGTCCACGCCGAGGCTCCTCCCAAGAGTTCGTGCTCCATGTCGCCATTCCTCTCCAGTCTTGGATCTGTCTGCCTCCCTTCATCGCCTCCATCATCCCGCCGGGGGAGCCCCTGGAGCTCTGGCTGCAGCACGCCGACTGCAGCGCCCTCGCGACCGAGGCAGAGGTCGCGGGCGCTGCCCCGAATGAGGTCTACATGACTCGTGGCTGGAGAGAGATCGCCCGGGTTTGCAGGGTAAGGGGCGTCTTCGCGGTCCACCTGGAGTATGATGGCGCTTCGGTGATGTTCTTCAAGGTCTTTGACGCGGATGGGCGCCGGCTGGAGTGTTGCCCCGGGAGAGGTGGCCAAGACCTCGCCATGGTGAAGGCTAGGCCCGCCGACCGCTCCCTTGGCGGCTCTGCAGGCGACGGTGGCGCCGGGGGACCCAGCGACTCCGGCGAGATCTTCGTGACTCCGGAGACGAGTGACGACAGCTACGAGCCCCCGAGCCGGCGCCGCTCCTGGAGCAGGGCGGGCTTGTCTGGCCGTCGCCGACTCTGATTTGGATGGGGTTGGTGCCGGCGCTTGATGGCCCACTGTTGATGATGGCATCTTTTGCAGGAGCGCGCTTAGTTAGCATCCCTTAGGATCCGTTCCCTGCGAGGAATCAAAATGCGCCCCATGGGGGCTTGTAAGGTGCCTGTAATCATGTTTGTTAATACATAACCCTTGCTATAGAGCTGTGCGAGTTGCTGATTCCGTCTTAGCTCAGTTCTCCCTTTCGAACCTTGCGAGGGCTTGGTGCTCTGCGCCGACAGGTCCCAGTCCCAAGGCGGCGTCAGCCGTCGCTGGTATGCCAGGTCGCGATGCCGTGGTCAAGGCCAGGAGGTGAGTGACCTGGGGTCCGGTAAGAGCCCCTGAGTCACGATGCTCAGGAGGTCCTCGCGTGCCCCTTCTCCCCCGCCTTTGCTCCCCTTTATGCTCTACGTCCTCGGGTCCCGGCCCTCGATCTAGTCTCAGCCGTCGCTGGTATGCCAGGTCGCGGTGCTGTGGTCAAGGCCAGAGGGTGAGGGCTGGAGAGCCAGTAGGAGCCCTGAGTCGCGATGCTCAGGCACCCCCCCCCCTTTAACGTGCAAGCGGTTCGCGCGGTCGAGACTGAAAGGAACGTCGTGAGGTCCTTTCCTGGCGCAACTCCCTTAGGGGATCCTGTAAACTCATCATAGAAGGATGAAAAGGTTGCCATGACAACTATCAGTCTGCCGTTAGTTGCTTCCGAGGGGAGGTGAGGCACTGGAGGCTTGACGAGGTGGCGCCATGCGGGGCTGCCGCGGCCAGAGCTCAGCCATTCAGGTTTGTCGGCGTTGTAGGGACGGACCCATGCGCAAGCGTCGTGCCGTTGTGGGAGCAATTCCGTCAGTTGGCGTCAGTTGAGCAGGCAACTAGATCAGACACGTTAGCCGCGAAGGAGGGGATTCATTCAAATAGATGCTAAGAAGGTAGACATCGCTGGGTCGGGCCCGAGCGACTTGGGGATGATGCAGCTCGAGGGGCGCCCCCGACAAAGCAAGCTAACGACACGAAATAAAAGGGATACATACCGCAGGGACGGACCCACGCGGCCTGGGAACGATGCAGCCCTAGGAGGGTGCTCCCAGCTGGAAATGAAACTTGTAAGATGTCACCTGAGGGTGTCGAGGGCGAGGGGGTGTTGGTGTAGCAGACTCGGCGGGCTGCGGGAGCCGATCCTCACGAGCCCCCAGGCCCAGGGGCCTTGGGAGGCTCCAGAGGCACTGGTAGCTCTTCGCGAATCATCTCCATCTCTGCCAAGGCTGCGGAACGCTTGTCTTCTTGAGCCTCCATGATGCCCCTCATGAGGCGCTGGCACATTGCAACTGCGCTCGGCAAGCCGTAAGGCATGCGAACGTAGCTGTGGGGCAGGCCCCCGCAGCGCCCCACTCGCGAGGGCCAGAGGCGCCCCATCGTGGCGGCTTGGTTGAGCCCTGGTATGTCGATGCAGACGCGCAGCCTACCATCCTCGCTTGGATGGGGAGCCACAGCCGGTAGACGGTGGCAACCTCTCATGATTCTTGATTCCTGTAGTTCTTGAATGGCCTTGTCAACGAACTCCTACGGGTCTGACCTTCCTTGCCTTGCTCCTTCTTGAGGGAAACGTGCTTCGAAACACGCCTCCATGTGGTGCCCAAGCGCCTCCCTCGTGACCCTCGCCAGGTCGGTGGCCCTCCAGGGGAGAGCCCCCGAGCCCTGCCTGAGGAGGGCACCGGGCGCGCTTTCCTATGCGATGGAAGGAGGTTCCCCCTGGGCAGATGCGGTCCCTGAGGGGCCCGCCTCCCGAGGGGCCAGTCCGGACAATGTCCTCTTCTTCTTGGGGGCGGTCTCGGGATGCCTCCTGCTTCCGCGATCCGGGTCTTCCAGTGATGCGGCCTGAAAGGCTTGCTCCAGGGAACACACTGCATCCTTCTCTTCACAGGGCACCGTGATGACTCCGCCACTTCCTGGCATCTTGAGGACGTTGTAGCCATGGTGAGTCACGGCCATGAACTTGGCCAGCGCTGGGTACCCGAGGATGGTGTTGTACGGCAGGCAGATGTGGGCGACGTCGAAGTCGATGAGCTCGGTGCGGTAGTTGTCGCATGCCCCGAAGGTCACAGGGAGGCGGACCTGCCCAATCGGGACCGTGGAGCCATCGATGACTCCGGAGAAGGGCTTGGTTGGCTGAAGCTGGTCGTAGGGCACTTGGAGATTGTTGAACGTTTCCACGGACAGGACGTTGAGCCCTGCCCCACCATCGATGAGGGTCCTGGTGACCAGTACATTGCTGATGACTGGGGAGCAAAGCATCGGGAGGACTCCGGCTGTGGCCGCACACTTGAGTTGACCCGCTGAGCTGAATGTGATGGCGCATGCCGACCACCTGAGAGGGCGCGTTGCTTCAAGCCTGTGGAGGACTGCATTCACTTCGCGGGCAAACTGCTTGAAGATGCGTTGGGAGGCTGGGGCTTGAGCTCTGCCCAGGATGCAGGCGATGGCGCGTGGCTCCTGGAAGCCCCCAGCCCCTTCGTCTTGATGGCGGTCCTCGTTTCTCCTTGGCTGAGGCGACAGTGTTGGGAGGCCTGCATGGCCCTGTGGGCGATCCTCACGAGGCTGATCCCTCCAGTCCCCCTCGCGAGGCAGGTCTCGCCAGCGATCCTCGCGAGGTTGATTGCGCCACCCTTGGCGCAGGTCGCGGTCTTCCCAGCGTCCTGCGTTTCTTCCTCCTCCTCGGCCGTAGCCCCGATCGGCACGTTCGGGATGGTGGCCGATCCTTCCTTCTCGCACGGCGCGGAGTTCTTGGCATTCGTTGGTGTTGTGGGTGTGGAGGTCGTGGTACACACAGTACCGACCGCCCCGGGAGGACTCAGGCAGATCTTTGCCCCGCTTGGTGTCTGGTTCTGCCGCGAGCACGGTAGCCCCCTTGCGCTTCACGTCCTTGGCCTTGGGCTTCTTCTCTTATGGGTCTGCGGCAGGCAGCTCGAGGAGGGAGAGGCATCCCTCCTCAGCCCTGGCGCACTTGGTCGCCAAGTTGAACAGCTCCAGGGAGGTGCACAGGTCTTCATGCATCGCCAGCTCCTCCTTCATCTTGACGTCGCGCACACCATCGGAGAAGGCCGAGATGATGGCCTCCTCAGACACCTTGGGGATCTTGAGGCGCGCGTTGTTGAAGCGCTGGATGTACTTTTGCAGGGTCTCTCCAGGTTGTTGCTTGATGCGGCGCATGTCGCTCACGGCGGGTGGCCGGTCGCGAGTACCTTGGAAGTTGGCGATGAAGCGGGTGCGCATCTGGTCCCAGGAAGAGATCGTGCCTGGAGCCAGATTCAGGAGCCAGGTGCGAGCTCCTTCCTTGAGCGTCATGGGAAACCAGTTTGACATGACCTTCTCGTCCCCGCTGGCAGCTTTGATGCCCAGCTCATAGAGCTGGAGGAACTCGGCAGGGTCAGTCGTGCCATCGTAATGAGGAGGCAGGTCTGGCTTGAACTTGCTGGGCCACGCGACGCTACGCAGCTCGGTGGTGTAGGCACGGTAGCCTGCGGTGGCCACGAAAGGCTTCGGCTGGTGGAGAGCTCGGTCTTGAGGGTCCCCACGCGCTGCAGCTAGGAGCAGCGCGGGGTCTTGGCGTGCCGGAGCCGGAGCAGGGTCGCGGCGTGCCAGAGCAGGGAGCGCCTGGGCAGCTCCTTGTGGGTGAGGGACTTCTTGGCAGCTCCGTTCTTGCTGTGCTGGCACCTGACGGAGCGGGTTCCGCCCAGGGGCCACGCGCCTTGGAGCCATGGCGTCTTCTTGGAGAGGAGGTGGCTGGTACGCCCCCGGAGCTTCGTTGCCTGCGCGGGGCGGGGTGCGGCGCGGCGGAACGGACGGCGCGGGAGAGCCCCCCGCGGCGCGGACAAGCTCGGCGATGCGGTCGAGCCACTCTTCGTAGACATCGTCGACAGGACGGTAGTGCAGGAGCTCGTTTGCCACGATGAGCGCAGCTCGAGCCTCCAAGGGTGCGCGGAGCGCGCAGGACGAAGAAACAGCTGGTGTGAGCGATGGAGTAGCGGTGCGGCCGTCTTGCCGCACGGATGGATGCTGAGACGACGCTTGCTGCTCGCCCCCCGCCGGACCGGTGGCGGCGTTGATGGCGGGCGACGGGGAACGACGAGGACGTCCGCCGACGGGCGCCGTCTGGGCGACGCGGGAAGCGATGGCGGCCTGGCGCTCGGCGCGGGCCCGACGAGCGTCGGACATGGATGCGACGGTAGGAGGAGAACGGGGCGGTGGAAGACGAATTCCGGCGCACCCCTACCTGGCGCGCCAAATGTCGGATTCCAGGTTCCAGCAGACCCTTAAGGTTCGAACACTGGGGTGCACACAGAGATTACGCCTTCTACCTCTCCGTCTCGCAAAGATCTAGACTTACTGAAAGAACTGCACAAGAGACACAAGGTTTATACTGGTTCGGGCCACCGTTGTGGTGTAATACCCTACTCCAGTGTGTGGTGGGTGGATTGCCTCTTGGGGCTGATGATGATGACAATACAATGAAGAACAGCCTCGCGAGGGTCCATTCTTGGATGGGGCGATGAACTGATGGGAGGAGTTCAGCCACCTTTCTCTTTCTCTCTCTCTCACTCACTTGCCTTACCTTACTTGCCGGCCTTGCTATGTGGGTGGCTGGTTCTTCCTCTCTTACCCTGGGGGTGGCTAGTCTATTTATAGAGGCCCTGGTCCTCTTCCCAAATATTTGAGTGGGAAGGGAGCCAACAATGGCGGGCTAATTTGAAGGGGACAGCAAGTATCAACTATCCTGACAAAAGCAGTCTTCGCCTGCGCAAAGCTCTGGTGATGACGCCGTCTTGGGCTCCACGGTGACCTCCTCTCGTAGTCCTCCTGGTCTTGGTCTCGTTGCACCAAAATGGCAACCGTTGTCTGATGCCTCGGTACTCTGCGGCTGCGCTTGCCCCCTTTGCACCAAAGAGGAAAGGAGGACACCTGCGCGGGCTGGCACCCGCCTGGCGCCCTGAGTCGTCATGGCTTGCGTCACGGGCACCTCGCGAGGTACCCCGCCTTGAACTCTCCGCCTCCTCGCGAGCCAGCCTGACGAGGCCGTGCCTGAGGAAGGTCCGTGCCGTCCGCCCCGCGAGGCTTGGCCCCTTGCGAGGGTCTTGAGTCTTGTGTTGATGAAGATGGGCCGTGCTGGGCCCCCTTTTGAGCCACGCCGCAGGCCGCAGGCAGGCAAGTCTGGGGACCCCCGTTCCTAGAACGCCGACAGTATATGTTAATAAGTGTATAGGGTTTAGGGTAGTTGATGATTTATGCACATGCCCGCTTAATTATACATGCAAACGTGTGCACATGCAGATTCCACTGGATCTTGTTAATCATTGAAGTTGATGAGGGAAAAGTTCGAGTACTGGACTCACTACTTAAAGACGTTAATGACTACTCAATCGTGAGGGGGATGGTCTACAGGTAATTTCAATCATTGTCGAACTATATGTCGGCCTCTTTAGTTCATCATTTCCTGATATCAACTAATTAATAACTCATTTATTCATTTTCTTTGCCAGCATGCAAGGCTTGGGAAAAGTTTATCAAACAGGTTGATGGCGCATGGAAAAAAGAGCTGAAATGGGGTCGACCCAAGGTAATTAATTAAGTAACTAGTACCAGCTAGCTACCATATCTTTAATTCAAGTTTCAATATCATTATCATGCTTGATTAATTATTATCTGATTGAATTCTATTCTCGTAAAGGCCCTGGAGCAGACGCCGAGGACTGATTTATGTGCATACTACGTTTGTGAGAACACTCATATGATGATGTCCAAAAGGACCAGAACTGATATAGACCAATGGGTACGTTTGCCAGAACATTATTCATAATTTTTACATCATTATCTAATATATATATACACACACAACTAATACATGCATATTGATCTCTTTCTTTAAATATGAAGGAGATGCGGCATAAACTCCTACCAGTGAATCGCGTACGAGCAATCCAAGAGGAAATAGCTGGATTTTTGCTCGACCATGTCATAGATCCCAAAGGAGAATAATACTACAAGTTGTAATGCCTCCAGTAATGATCTGCAGATTGTAGGAGAAATTGTATATACATGTGTATGTGTGAATGGTCGTGCGAGACATTCGATGATATATATATGATTGATTCTACGAGAAATTCTATTTATATATATATATATATATATGCATAACATGTAAAATATGTAGTACCGTAAAATACCAGCAAATAAAAAATAATTAAATGGAAAATAAAAAATTAAAGGAAAAATAAACCATAAACCCAAAACCCCTAAACCTTTTAGTCCCGGTTGATGTAACCAACCGGGACTAAAAGCCCCCAGCCCCCCGGCGCGTGCTCATGCCACGTGGTGGGCCTTTGGTCCCAGTTCGTGTTCAACCAGGACTAAAGGGGGGGGCTTTAGTCCCCACCCTTTAGTGCCGGTTCACTAAAGGGCCTTACGAACCAGGACTATAGCCCGATTCTGCACTAGTGACACGTGGCTCGATACCTCAGACGGCACCAGCAAGAATGATGATGAGGACGAATCGGAGTAGGTTCTAGTTGCACCATAGTGTTTATCATGTTGGACTAGTTTCTTTATCTATCTATGCTATGAGATGAACTATGTACGCTATGTGAACTAGAGGTAATATCACGGGTAGTCATAAAACATGCGCTTGATATTCAGTTTGGTGCTAGAACTTTAAAAATACGGAATTGTAGTCACATAACTTGACTCAAGAGTGCACATACAGTCACAAAATACCTTTGCGGGCGCATCCGTGTATAGGCCCCACCCGTCTGTCACTGCATATGCATTTTTGCACAGAACACCCTTGTATTTTCTATTCACAAAAAAGGACCGTTGTGATTCATTTTTGCACGAAAACCCCTCGTATTTTTTAATTTACAAAAAAGCAAACCACTTGTTCGTACACGAACACGTCACCGTGTATCCTCGACGCCAGGGGTGATGCACCGCAGCTCGCGTCGAAGGAGATCTGACCGGCAGCGCGATACATAGGACAGCCGGCGGATGCTTTTGTAGACCCGAAGCCCCGCTTGCCCGGGAGGGACCCCGTCAGGGCTCGTTGCGACTATGGGCTGCTCCAAGTCAGTTCGCTCGCCCCTAGAGCCTCGTGGATCCGCAGCCCTCTGGCATGAAGAACTAGCGAAGAACGAGAAGAAATACAAGGGAGAGATAAAAAGTAGATAAACACGAAAAAGTAGTAGATTGATTTATTCGATTGTGTGTTGTTTTAATCGGCCGTCACCCCCAACATATATAAGAGGCGGCTGAACTTCCCGTACAAGCAAAGGATTCATCTA
The DNA here is from genome assembly GCF_003073215.2 of Triticum urartu. NCBI lineage: Eukaryota > Viridiplantae > Streptophyta > Magnoliopsida > Poales > Poaceae > Triticum > Triticum urartu. The sequence goes on from NC_053027.1 coordinate 119,408,061, forward strand.
GGCTTTCCTTACAAGAAAATTACATCAATTCACGTCCTACAATTCCAGTTTCAGTCCAACTCGGATTCATCCCGAGTCTGTCCTATATTTCTGTCCTGCTTCTTGCGTGAGCCGTAGAAATCACATACTAACTCGGATAGAGTCGAGTTCAACATCAAACTTGTCCGCCTTGACGATCTTCATAAGACAATGCGGGCCACTTCTCCTTTTATGGCCATCTTTATATCTTTCAGGGCCTATCTTTAAATGTGTGTCGGATTCAATTATGCAGTTTTCTGAACTGTTCGAGTCTTGTAACAATTCTGTAGGTCGTGTACTATCTCCGATGATAATAACTCCAAAAGCAAAGTTGACCATTTCGACGATACATACAACTTACGTGTATAACACTTTTCCATACGAGGCCATCTGAATAACCTTCCGAGCCCATCTCCAACTTCTGGTCGGATTAACTTTTACAGTCTCCACCCCGGCAAGGTTTCCACTCCGGCAAGGTTTCTACCCCGGCAAGCTTCCACGCCGGCAAGGTCTTCACCCCGGCAAGCTTTCCATGCCGGCAAGGTCTCCATCCCGGCAAGCTTCATTCAGCCGGCAAAGGCCGAATAACCCACGCGACCCATCAGACACCACCTAGGTGGGTGTCTGGTCCCTCGCGTCACTTTTTCACTCGGGACTGGTCCGCGAAGTGTTGCCTCTAACTTTTTCATACGAACTTGGATTGGGACAATTTTTATATCAAAATCGATCGGTTCGACGAGACGAAGACAATTCGTGTAGATCATTTTTTCATATGAGGTCGTCTTGGAGGCTTAATCGGCCAAACTGTACTCTGAATATAAGATCTTGGTACTTTGAGCATAGTTTCGGCCTTTGAGATGAAATCGGACGGCGATGGCCCAAAATTCAAAGATCTTCATATCAACAATACGGAACTCCTTAATGTAGATCACTTCTTCATTTGAGGCCATCTTAAATAAGTTATTGACCGTGTCAAAATCGGGTGTCAACACATGCCCCCTGTTTTTCGGCAAAGCTTGTGTGCCGAAAAATAATTGCACATAGCTTGCTCTAAGGACGATGTCACCACTCCATCGGCTATTTATATGCTTAGGCCGATAATCTCATATCGTCCAGATGCTCAGACTAGCTATCACCTGGGTAGGGCCTTTTCATATATTTGTTGTCTTGATAACACAAGCGCCTCCATGGATATCTCCCGTGGTGCAACCTGCCTGATCTCTCAACTTGGATTCTGCAAATAAGGAAAATATGTTTCTTCTAGCTGGCCACCCGGTGCACTAGATCATTGCTAGTGGCCGACTCAATAGTCAAGATGTCCTCACAAGTATTGGTAAAACTGAGCATCGGCTTTTAGGTATGAGATAAACCGTGAAGAACGCCATCAGCCAGATGCCAGCTTTGCCAACACGATGCACTCTCAGGGCAATATGGAAATATCGGCCGTGCGTCCTCATCTTAAAGGACCCGGAGAACCCGTCCACCAAAGTGTGAATAACCGAAATAAATCAAATGTTTCGGCTGGGGATAAATTACAGAGCATCGGCTTTGATGGTATAGTTGAAGAACATGGATGATGCACCGTATGGAGTCTCCTATAGTGAGATGAAAATTGTCGGGTTCGCCTGCGCATTTTGCTTGTCCTCCTTTACCCCTGCCCGTTTTGCAACAGAAGCTGGTGCATCCTTCTTGACCTGAGAGTTTTGCTTGGGGACCCACGCCATGTTACACTTCTTCAACTCTTGAGCTCTTAGCCGCTTCAGGTGCCATACTTGCAAATGTGATAATCCGAGTGGGCATCCCGGCTTTGATCTTATTTTATACTCTGGCAGTTCTTTCATAACTTTGGGCACTTCCCGCTCGACCTGTCCAGACTCGACGACTCGGTCCTTGAAAGTTAATTGCTTCACTTTCTTTCCCTTCATAGCCAACATTAATTTAGCTGGCCTTTGGTTACTTAGAGTCGGTTTTTAAATAGCATCCTTGCGTCCATCTCTTTTTACTTGGTAGACCTGCTTGACCACCTCCTTCCTCCTCCATGAGCTCCTGGCCGACACATGATTGAGTCGGTCTTTGACATATGGTTGCCAGCCTCATTCTCTTGGAGCTGCATAAACTTGGCGAGGTGATTTAGCATAAGACTGATGGTGTGCTTGCGAACTATACCCGTCCCATGGTTGATATGAATATAAGCCGGCATGGGAAGGCGTGGATGACTTTGGCATTACCATCCCAAAAGAAGCTTGTGAAGTCGGGGTGTTTAGCTTCTTCTTTTGCCAATCCGGGTCATCAGATTTACGTCTTGGGGTGACCTCGATGCTTCTGCCTGAGTAGGTCGGTAAGCACTTTTTTCCTCATTCATCTTCTGATATTTCTCCAATAATTGAGTGAAGGAAACTTTTGGCTTCTTCCTCTTGTGTTCACCACTGCCCTTGTTGTCTTTGTCGGGTCCTTGGTTGCCAGCTCTATTGCCGGGTCCTTTTTTGCCGGCTCCATTACCTACATCAGCCTTCGGATTTTCTAGTTGCCCCCCAATGGTAAGTCTCCGTGTTGTAGCCTTGATGGAACATTTATCTTCAGGATTGTCAGCTTGAATAATTTCTCTACGCGATGAATTGGCCCCATCATCTTTAGCATGGACCCGTCCGTTTTGGAATGAACCGGCCTGCAGCCGAGTCAACACATGATCGCTGTCAAGATTACTATTAGGCGGATGACCATCAGCTTGTGCTCCAACAATTTCTAATCGTCCTTCGACGGCCGATTGTGTCGCTTTATGAAGCACATCATAGTCTCTAATTTTCTGCTCGAATGAATTGGGCATTCGCTCTTGCCTTGACGACTCAATATGGTGTTCTTCTATGATAATTGGATTAGCCAGCGATGAACCAACAATGTGATTACCTATGCCCAAACTGACGGGACATTGTTCATCCCTTGGCTGATATTGGGATACTAGATTTGGAATTAAGAAACCGAGTAGTGCTGGCTTAACATCATCCAACTCGGCTATGCATCATCTTTTGTCCTCCTTTTTTGATTTTCCTGAATCGGCTATCTTGAAGGACTTTTCCCCCGGCTTTATGTTTCTGCAACCAAAATAGTTACAAAATATATGTCTCATCTGAGACCAAATGTTAGCCAGGTATGAAGCAATCAAAGTTGTCCATATGAAAATAAAGCTTAGCTAATAAGACGGTGACAACTTTGGTTGTAACAGATTGCCACTATTAGCATCCACAAATGGTACAACATGTTGACCGGTATAATTAGGGACAATATTATTCCTAGCAAACAAATTACTTATCTCGACTGGTCTTTCAACATCAATTAGAATTGCACTAGAAGATGCATCAATAGTATAATTTTGACTGAATCGAAAGACAAGTAAATTGTTGGCTAGGCGAACCTCTTCGAAGACGCCGGGAGAATGTGATGTCACCACAAGAGGAACAATATTTCGATCTGTCTCTGGATAACTCTCCAACGCTTCGACTTCCTCTTCTGGATCTTGTGCCACGTCACTTGGACGCTCCTTGTTAACCGAACATTGTTCGACTTTGCTTTCTGGCTCTTGATGTTCATCATTAACCGAACTGTGTTCGGCCATATTACTTTGTTTTTATGCCCATTAATATCTTTAGCACGAAACTCATAGGGTAGAATGTAAGCTCCCTTACATCCAGAAAAATCGAGCATAGCCAATTTGTTATCTTTATCGTTCCTTTGCCTGGTGAAGTTTGCATCTTCTGTTTTGGTACACTCGACAATAACCGGTATGATGCCCTTGGTATTAGCCCGTGATGCACTCGGATGGCTCGACGCATTCGCGTGGTATGATGCACTCGATATGGACTCTATGCACTCGGTTGTAACCATCTCCGTGCTCAATCTGGTTTCAACTGAATCCGCCATGTCTTTGCGTTAAAGGAATCGTTCGACTCGGCTGTAGACGACTTAGTCATACTTGACTCGATTTCAACCAAATCAACCATATTAACCGAGTGAACCCTTTATTGCTGATTTGCTTGCAAACCTTGTTTTTTATCTTGCTTCAACATCGCAGAAGGACCAACATAGTTGCTGGATGAAGGAAGGGACTTGATGTATTCTTGAAAATCTTCCTCTTCACGCCTCTTCTTGCGTGCTTCATAAACTTGTCGATATTCTATTGGTAATTCCTCAAGAGTTGGCGTACTAAAGTCATTGACGCTATTCCCTGTGAGAGTTGGCTTGACCTTGTCCACACGGGCCATAAATTTTTCTTTAGACTCAGCCCTACTTGGATCTGCTTGCCCCCCAATACTTTTAGGATCTTTCAGCGATGAACTGATGTTGCCGAAATTTTGTGATTGTATAGGGGGTGTATACCATGCTGCAATGATAGGTGAAGATATATGCAGTGTTGTTGAATATTTTCTCTCGTCAATTTGATCAATCGGCAACACTTCGTCTTCTTTCAAAACCCTAGCTCTTATTGCCTCATAATCAGGAACCAATCCCTTTTCGTGTTGCTTAAGGCAAATAGCACTGATCTTCTTATTTTGGGCTAAACTTTTTAATGCAGCTAGAGCCACCTCATCTCCTGCAATATTAGGCACATATGCTCCTGCAGAATCTCCATTCACTCGGCCATAACTGCGAAGGTGATTCGAGTCATGAATATTTTTAGTTTCATATGCCACTGAACAATTAGTCTCACGAGGTATAGTATATGATGTTTGAGGACAACCGGCCAAATAGCTAACAGAAGCATGGCCGATTCCCCCATTCATCGGCATGTTTGGGATAGACCCGCACATCGCGAGCCGGCTGCCGATGGATAAAACTTTGAGACGCCCTCCTATACATGAAGAGTCATATATTGATCACTCGAACAAATTGTGTTGTTCACCGACATAGTGAAAGATGTTGCCGATGCATGAAAGTTTGGATTCATAAGATGCATGGTATGATTATGTAAATTCCAAGCTTCTCCAACGGGATAACTAGTCGGCCTTTGCTCGTTAGGGCTAGCCGACATGACATGTCCATTGGAAGATCTAGAAAAACCAACATAATGGCTATTGGCATCTACGTAAGGAGATTGATGATACATATTACCGTTGTAGATTACAGCCGCTTGATGACGCTCTCCTCGTAGCAAGAACAGGCTGGAGACTGTTCAAAGGTTCGTCCCCAGCGGAGTCACCAAAAAGTGTGTTCGCACACGAACATGTCACCGTGTACCATCGACGCCGGGGGTGATGCTGTTGGGGAACGTAGTAATTTCAAAAAAAATCCTACGCACACGCAAGATCATGGTGATGCACAGCAACAAGAGGGGAGAATGTTGTCCACGTACCCTCGTAGACCAAAAGCGGAAGTGTTAGCACAACGTGGTTGATGTAGTCGTACGTCTTCACGATCCGACCGATCAAGTACCGAACGCACAGCACCTCCGAGTTTAGCACACATTCAGCCCGATGACGTCCCTCGAACTTCGATCCAGCCGAGTGTTGAGGGAGAGTTTCGTCAGCACGATGGCGTGGTGACGATGTTAATGTTCTACCGATGCAGGGCTTCACCTAAGCACCGCTACAGTATTATCGAGGTGGACTATGGTGGAGGGGGGCACCGCATGATGAAGCTATGTACCTAGGATAGGGGCATGGACCTGTCCTAAGTACCCTGCCCAAGGACATCCCTAGAATAAGTCACCTTTCAATCGACTTGGAGGTATCCCACTCGACAGATTCAAGACACTCGACCACGAAGCAATCACTCGACCAAATTCCAACCACTCGACTGCTAGGAGATCTAAAGTCACCCTGCACGCAAACGGTCGGTCATTAAGTAGCTTTTATGGTCATCATAGCACTTTATTAGGGGCGTTACCAGTAACCCCCAGTTTTAATGTACTTTAAACCTTGCATTACTGAGGGCTGGAGGGGCCTGGCGAACTCTATATAAGCCACCCCCTCCTCAGTATCAAGGGTTGGCACCCCTGTTATTCATACACACATAATTCAGTCGACCGCCTCCGGGCACCGAGACGTAGGGCTGTTACTTCCTCCGAGAAGGGCCTGAACTCGTAATCCTTGTGTGCTTACAACTCCTCCATAGCTAAGATCTAGCCTCTCCATACATACCCCCTACATCACTATCCGAGTTAGAACCACGACAGTTGGCGCCCACCTTGGGGCTAGGAGTCTTAGCGCCTAGTTTGAGAAGTTGCGATTTTTTCCGATCTCCTTGATCATGGTTTCGAGCGGAGCTTTGGTGGAGGGCCGCGAGATCCGTCTTGGCGCGCTCACGTTCATCGCCGACGACTCCGCTTGGCTTCAGGAGGCTCCACTCGACGTCGACGCACTCCTCATCCGCGGGGCGACGCACTTTCGCGCATGCGTCCGTGGTGTCCTCCTGCGGCAGCCGTCGACCCAGTATCGGTCGGCTCCCGTGGCATCTCCCCGCCCTGTTTCTCGCTGGCGCAAGCGCTCCAGTCGGTCGAGGCTTCAGAGGTGGGTGAGGCATGCGGTGGCCCGCCAGTCGGCCACCCCACAAGTCGCGGCAATCAAGTCCGACGAATCCCTCTACGGCCTGTTCGACCTGTCGACTGGCTCCGCAGAGACCGCATCCGAATGCGACAGCAGTGACCCAGATGCGGAGGTTCTGGTGATCGATGGGCCACACAGTCCTCCCGGTTTCCCCCGCGCTGACGGAGGCATGGATGGGGGCGACCCGTCGCGTCCTCACGAGGAGTATCTCCCCGAGCCTCTCACGTCGTTGCAGCGGGAGGAACTTCGCTGCTGGAACATGGATGCACTCCACACTCCTATCGTTGGAGAAACCCCCGAGGCCCGAGCCTTGGAGGACGCGCGCTTGGCTAACTTGGCCGAGCGCACTTGACTGGAGAATCTCCAGTGAATACTCGACGGGCGAGCGCGTCAACGGGCTCCAGAATCCAGTCGACGTGAACACTTTCCGCCCCCGCAGGTATATCGTACTCCGATTCAGAATTTGGTGGCTGCGGCCCGTATAGCAGAGTCGATTCAGCCCTCCCAGTCAGAGGCTGGCAGAGGCTTGTTGCAAATCAGAGCGTTGCTCCGGGCAGCGGGAGACCAGAATTCCGCTGTTTCTCAGTCACGGAACAGGATCCACAATCGATCCGTTGCAGCGGATACAGTCCAGTCGGCTCACAGCCCAAGATCCCTCCGAGGCGTGAGGGACGTGGAGACCGGCGTGATTAGTACAGAAGGAATGAGCAGTATGATCACCGATTCGATCGTGATGATCAACGTCGAGTGCCAACCCCTCCCCCGAGGAGTGGATCATATGTGCCTCGACAGCAGGTGGACAGACGCCCTCATAGTGTTGGGCGGAGAATTCCAGTCGACCCCAGGGAACCAGGCTTTGATGCAAGATCCATTCTCGTTCAAGGTTTGGTCGACAGGAATAGAGCTCACCGAGAAGGCCACGACAGAGATGCGCCTACCAGTAGCAGAGTACATGTTTCAGGGCCGGAGTGTTTCAGTCGAGCCATAAGAGCCGCTGTAATTCCTCCCAACTTTAGGTTGGCGACTGGAGTTAGTAAGTTCACCGGTGAGTCCAAGCCCGATACTTGGCTCGAAGATTACCGAGTGGCTGTCCAGATTGGCGGTGGGAACGATGAGGTAGCCATGAAGCACCTGCCTCTCATGTTAGAAGGCTCGGCCAGAGCGTGGCTGAATCAGTTAGCACCCAGCAGCATTTACACTTGGGAGGATCTCTCCCGAGTGTTTGTCACCACATTTGAAGGAACATGCAAGCGACCTGCAGGCCTTACGGAATTGCGGTCTTGCGTGCAGAAACCGAATGAAACTCTGAGGGATTACATCCAGAGGTGGATCACATTGCATCACACAGTTGAAAATGTACCAGATCATCAAGCAGTTTGTGCCTTTAAAGAAGGCGTTAAGTACAGAGAATTGAATCTGAAGTTCGGTCGAACCGGAGAGATGTCTCTGAATCGGATGATGGAGATTGCCACCAAATACGCTAATGGTGAAGATGAGGATCGACTCCGGAGTGGCAAGCATAAAGCAGTCGCCCAGGAAACCGGAGGAAATTCCAGTCGGAAACAGAAGCGGAAAGCCGAGTCAGCCGCTCCTGGGGAGGCCCTGGCCGTAACCTAGGGAAAATTTAAGGGAAAACCCAAAGGACCTTGGAACCCCAAGAAAGTTAAAGACCAAGATGGAAATGATGTTTTGGATCTACCGTGTCACATCCACACCAAGAAAGATGAAGAGGGTAAACTCATTTACCCAAAGCATACCACTCGACAGTGTCGGCTTCTGATCCAGCAGTTTCAGGGCAAGCAATCCAAAGATAAGGAAAAGGAGTCGGACAAAGTTGAGGACAAGGAAGATAGTGACGATGGGTACCCCCAGGTCAATTCCACCCTGATGATTTTTGCTGATGTTGAGAGCAAAAGTCGACTGAAGGTTATTAACCGTGAGGTAAATATGGTTGCTCCGGCAACACCCAATTATCTGAAGTGGTCCCAGACTGCCATCACATTTGACCAGTCTGATCACCCTACGCACATTGCCACCCCTGGGAGGCAAGCTCTGGTGGTCGACCCAGTTGTCGAAGGCACTCGACTGACCAAAGTCCTGATGGATGGAGGCAGCGGTTTGAACATACTGTATGCAGAAACATTGAAAGGGATGGGCATTCCGATGTCCAGGCTCAGCACCAGTAACATGAGTTTCCATGGAGTCATTCCTGGGAAGAAAGCCGAGTCACTCGGCCAAATTTCTCTTGATGTGGTTTTCGGTGATTCCAAGAATTACCGCAAGGAAAAGTTGACATTCGAAGTTGTGGATTTCCAAAGTGCTTATCACGCTATTTTGGGCAGGCCAGCTTATGCACGCTTCATGGCTCGACCATGTTATGTGTATCTCCAATTGAAGATGCCTGGTCCCAAAGGTATGATCACTATTACAGGCAATCGGAAGAAAGCAGAAGAGTGTTTACAGAGAGGCTCAAAGATTGCTGACGCTCAGATGGCGGTGGTCGAGCTGCAAGAGTATCAGAAGACTGCAGATCCGAGTGAGTTGCTACGAGCTAAGAAGCCTGCTTCAGAATCAGCTTTTCAGTCGTCCGGTGAAACGAAGGCAGTTCACATTCACCCGACCGATCCAAACGCTGCTCCGGCTCACATCTCAACGACGGTCGACTCTAAATAGGAAGAAGCGCTCATCCAGTTCCTCCGTGAGAACTGGGACATCTTCGCATGGAAGCCTGCTGACATGCCTGGAGTTCCCAGGGGGCTGGCTGAGCACCGTCTACGAGTCGACCCAAAATTTAAACCTGTGAAAGAACATCTTCGACGGTCCGCCGTCTAGAAGAGGAAGGCCATTGGCGAGGAGGTGGCTTGGCTCTTAGCAGCGGAGTTTATCCGAGAAATTTACCACTCCGAGTGGCTCGCCAATGTTGTCATGGTCCCCAAGAAGGACAAGTCACTTCGCATGTGCATTGATTTCAAGCATATCAATCGGGCCTGCCCGAAAGATCATTTTCCTCTCCCCCGCATCGACCAGATAGTCGACTCGACTGCAGGATGTGAGCTTTTGTCTTTCCTAGACGCCTATTCCGGGTACCATCAGATCCGTCTATACGGGCCCGACGAGATCAAAACAGCTTTCATCACTCCATTCGGGTGCTTCTGTTATGTCACCATGCCGTTCGGCCTCAAGAATGTCGGAGCCACGTTCATGAGGATGATTCATAAGTGTTTGCTCACTCAAATCAGTCGGAATGTGGAGGCATACATGGATGATATTGTGGTCAAGTCACGGAAGGGTTCTGACCTGCTAACTGACCTTGCTGAAACCTTTGCCAACCTCAGGAGGTATGATATCAAGCTCAATCCGTCAAAGTGCACGTTCGGAGTTCCAGGTGGGAAGTTACTCGGTTTTCTCGTTTCCGAACGGGGAATCGACGCCAATCCTGAAAAAATTGGTACTATACTCCGGATGAAACATCCTGTGCGTGTGCATGACGTCCAGAAGCTTACAGGATGCTTGGCCGCTTTAAGTCGATTCATCTCTCGCCTCGATGAAAAGGCATTGCCTCTTTACCGACTGATGAAGAAGTCCGACAAGTTTGAGTGGACTCCAGAAGCTGATGCAGCGTTTACAGATCTCAAAGCTCTGCTCTCCACCCAGCCGGTGCTTGCTGCCCCAATCAGCAAGGAGCCTTTGCTGATTTACATTGCAGCCACAGGACAAGTTGTCAGTACAGTACTTACGGTCGAGCGGGAAGAAGGAAAGGCCTTCAAAGTTCAGCACCCAGTATATTATGTTTCTGAAGTTTTGACTCCTTCAAAGCAAAGATATCCTCATTACCAGAAGCTTGTATATGGGATTTATATGACCACGAAGAAGGTTGCACATTACTTCTCTGATCATTCCATTACAGTCGTCAGCGACGCTCCACTATCAGAGATTTTGCACAACAGAGATGCAACTGGTCGAGTGGCCAAATGGGCGATTGAACTTCTTCCCCTAGATATCAAGTTTGAGGCAAAGAAAGCTATCAAGTCGCAAGCAATCGCAGATTTCGTCGCCGAGTGGATCGAACAGCAACTTCCGACTCAAGTTCACTCGGAGCACTGGACCATGTTCTTCGATGGATCTAAGATGCTGAATGGTTTCGGTGCTGGGGTAGTATTGGTTTCCCCCCGAGGAGATAAGCTCAGATATGTTCTCCAGATTCACTTCGATTCCTCCAATAACGAAGCAGAATATGAAGCACTTTTGTATGGTTTGCGCATGGCCATTTCACTCGGCGTCCGTCGCCTCATGGTCTATGGCGACTCAGATTTGGTGGTTAATCAGGTGATGAAAGAATGGGACGTCAGAAGTCCAACTATGACTGGTTATTGCAATGCAGTGAGAAAGTTAGAGAAGAAATTCGAGGGGTTAGAGCTTCATCACATCCCCTGACTGAAAAATCAAGCGGTTGATGATTTGGCAAAGATAGGCTCCAAGAGAGAAGCCATCCCCAGCAATGTGTTTTTGGAACACATCCACTCGCCATTAGTCCAAGAAGATCCTTTTACAGATGAAGCCCCGCAGCCAAAGAGTGCCACAGATCCGACTGAAGTTGAAATTCCGGCAGTGGTCGACCTAATCATGGAAGTTTTGGCAATCAACCCTAACTGGACGATACCGTACATCGAGTATATCCTGAGAAAGGAACTCCCGGAGGACGAAGAAGAGGCTCGACAGATCGTCTGTCGATCCAAGGCCTTTACAGTCATAAAGGGACAGTTGTATAGAGAAAGCGCGACTGGAGTCGGTCAGAAGTGTATAACACCAGAAGAAGGTCAGATAATCCTTGATGATATCCACTCGGGGACCTGTGGTCATCATGCGTCCTCTCGGACCATTGTGGCTAAAGCATACCGAGCAGGATTTTACTGGTCAAGAGCGAATGAAATGGCAAAAGAGATAGTCGACAAGTGTGAAGGGTGCCAGTTCTACTCCAACATGTCGCACAAGCCTGCATCAGCCCTGAAGACCATTCCACTCGTCTGGCCCTTCGCTGTTTGGGGACTGGACATGGTTGGCCCATTGAGAACAGGCAGGAGCGGTTTCACACATGTGCTTGTGGCAGTCGACAAGTTTACCAAATGGATTGAAGCTAAGCCTATCAAGAATCTTCTTGCACTGCTATCAGTTTCGTCAGAGAGTTAACATTCAGATATGGAGTCCCGCATAGCATCATCACCGACAATGGGTCAAACTTTGATTCAGACAAGTTCAGAGCTTTTTGTGCCTCTCAAGGCACACGAGTCGACTATGCATCGGTCGCCCACCCCCAGTTGAATGGACAAGCAGAAAGGGCAAATGGTCTGATTCTCAAAGGACTAAAGCCTCAGCTGATGCGTGATCTCAAGCACGCAGCAGGCGCTTGGGTCGACGAGCTTCCGTCGGTTCTGTGGGGATTGAGGACTACCCCGAATCGGTCAACTGGAAGAACTCCGTTCTTTCTGGTTTACGGAGCGGAAGCAGTCCTGCCGAGTAATCTACTTCACAATGCACCCCGAGTCGAGCTTTATACCGAAGATGAAGCAGAACAAGCCCGGCAAGACGCAGTCGACCTCCTGGAAGAAGAAAGAGAAATGGCTATGATCCGATCGACCATTTATCAGCAAGACTTGCATCGATTCCATGCCAGAAATGTGAAGAGTCGAGCCTTCCAAGAAGGAGATTTGGTCCTCCGAGTGGATCAACAGAAACCACACAAGCTCACTCCTACTTGGGAAGGTCCCTTCATCGTCACCAGAGTCCTCCACAATGGAGCGTATCACCTTTACAATGTCGATCGCCAGATCGATGAGCCATGAGCTTGGAATGCAGAACTGCTCCGCCCCTTTCACACTTGAATTCTCACTCGGATGAGATGTAATAAGAAAAACTTCTGTAGTCTATTTATCAAAGACAAGAGTGTTACAAATTTTCCTATAATTGTTGTTGCTTTTGTTTGCGTGTGAAATCCCCCAGTGGGTGGCTTAGCTGCGAATCCGTTTCACCTAAGTTTGTAAAAAAATCCTATCGAGTGGCGAGCCAGACTCCCACTCGAAGGCTTAGCTGCAGCTCAGTGCTCGCCTAAGTGTTTAAAAATCCTACCGAGTGGCGAGCCAGACTCCCACTCGGAGGCTTAGCTGCAGCCCAGTGCTCGCCTAAGTGTTTAAAAATCCTACCGAGTGGTGAGCCAGACTCCCACTCGGAGGCTTAGCTGCAGCCCAATGCTCGCCTAAGTGTTTAAAAATCCTACCGAGTGGTGAGCCAGACTCCCACTCGGAGGCTTAGCTGCAGCCCAGTGCTCGCCTAAGCGTTTAAAAAAAATCCTACCGAGTGGCGAGCCAGACTCCCACTCGGAGGCTTAGCTGCAGCTCAGTGCTCGCCTAAGTGTTTAAAAATCCTACCGAGTGGTGAGCCAGACTCCCACTCGGAGGCTTAGCTGCAGCCCAGTGCTCGCCTAAGTGTTTAAAAATCCTACCGAGTGGTGAGCAGACTCCCACTCGGAGGCTTAGCTGCAGCCAGTGCTCGCCTAAGTGTTTAAAAATCCTACCGAGTGGTGAGCCAGACTCCCACTCGGAGGCTTAGCTGCAGCCCAGTGCTCGCCTAAGTGTTTAAAAATCCTACCGAGTGTGAGCCACTCCCACTCGGAGGCTTAGCTGCAGCCCAGTGCTCGCCTAAGTGTTTAAAAATCCTACCGAGTGGTGAGCCAGACTCCCACTCGGAGGCTTAGCTGCAGCCCAGTGCTCGCCTAAGTGTTTAAAAATCCTACCGAGTGGTGAGCCAGACTCCCACTCGGAGGCTTAGCTGCAGCCCAGTGCTCGCCTAAGTGTTTAAAAATCCTACCGAGTGGAGCCAGACTCCCACTCGGAGGCTTAGCTGCAGCCCAGTGCTCGCCTAAGTGTTTTGAAAAAATCCTACCGAGTGGAGAGCAGACCTCCCACTCGGGGGCTTAGCTGCAGTCCAGTACTCGCCTAAGTTTGAAAAAATCCTACCGAGTGGAGAGCAGACCTCCCACTCGGGGGCTTAGTTGCAGTCCAGTACTCGCCTAAGTTTTTAAAATCCTACGGAGTGGAGAGCATACCTTCCACTCGGAGGCTTAGCTACAGCCCAGTGCTCGCCTAAGTACGGAACACATCCCAATCTGCAAGGACGACGAAGTGCAAATCGACTTCTACCTTCTCCTTCGGAGTTGCACCACAAATACAAAGTTATTTCGAGTGAAGAACAAGTTCCACTCGACAGATAATTCATGAAGATATTCAACGATAAATCAAGTTCAGATAAGATCCAAAGGTTCTAGACCGCGGATCAAAGTACTCGAGCCTCCAGCTCAACAGAGTTTAACGGTTACAAAATCCACTCGGCATTCCGAGGCAAATTTAAAGTGAAGCATAAAAGTTTTTATTCCTCATGCGGAGGACTGGAAGGTGCGACGAACTCGTCTAAGTCGATCCCGTCTGCAATGCGAGTGGCAGCAGCAATGAAAGTCTCCATGAAGTCTTGAAAGTTGTGCTTCCTCGTATTGGCAACTTGGATGGAGGCCAACTTTTCTTCTCGTGCCTCCTTGCAGTGGATGCAGACCAGAGACAGAGCGACGTCAGCGCCACATCTAGCAGAAGATTTCTTCCATTCCGCCACTCGACCTGGGACTTCATTCAGTCGAGTCATCAGGGACTCGAGGTCATTCTGAAGCGTCGTCCTAGTCCAGAGCGACGTGTCGATCCGTGACATCGCAACCTTCAACCGAGCAAGATAGTCAACAACGCCGGCAACACGAGATTCCAGTCGGAGCACGTTCATAGCAGCCTCGTCCTTCACTGGAGAATTGATGGGGTCCAAGTCTGTCTCCACTCGACTGGTCTCCTCTTCGAAGTTCTGGCAGAATTCTGTAAACACAATTCAAGGGTAAGTCAGTGGCTCTATGCAGATTTGGTAACTGCAAGTCAGTCGGGCCGGGGTAATTACCCTCGAGCATGACGAACAGCTTCTTGGCGAGTCCACCGAGATAAGCCTCCAGATCGTTCCTCTTCCCCGCCAGTTCACTTGCCTTGTCATTCAGAGCTATATTGCCATTCTTCAGACGGCTGGCCTCTCGATTAGCCGCGTCGAGAGCAGTTTTCAGCCTGGAGTTTTCCTTTTCAAGAGTACCGACTGAAGCCAGTTTTTCTTCAGCAAGCTTCATTTTGTTCAGGGCCTCCTTCTGCGCTTCGGCAAGGTCTTGATCCTTCTTCTTCAGAGCTTCCTCCATTTTGTCTGCGAAACAGCAAGTGAGATCAACATCGAGAACGGCCAGAAAGAAAGGACAGTCGACAAAAGCTCACCAGCCATACCTTTTGCTTCGTCCCTCGCCTTCTGCAAGTTCTCCTGAGCAAGCTTCAAGTCAAGGTTCAGCTGGATCTGTTTGTTCTCCAACTCAGTGTAGCGAGCCACAAGTTCGCAAGATTTCTGCAAAAAATCAGTCGACAAACATCCAAGATAAGTTGCTTCCGAGTAACCAAGAGACAATGATGGCGTTTCTAAGACTACAGCCGAATCAAAAACATTCGACAGTAGTCTCGGGGACTACACCTAGTGGGTGCACTCAGCGTGCCCCCACTGGTTCGACCAAAAAAAACTCAACTGCCCGCAGCTGACTGTGTACAGTTCCATTCGACATGGCCTGACCAGACCGAGTGAAGAAGTTCAGCTAAAGCAACACAATATAAAGACTACAGTCGACTGCCAGCAGTCCACCGTAGTCTCGGGGACTACACCCAGTGGGTGCACTTAGCGTGCCCCCACTCGTCAAAAAGATTAATAGACACACCCAGTGGGCGTACAGATATAAAGATCTTCGGAAAAGAGATTCTTCAGATAGCATACCCTAACAGAACAAGTGGTGAATCGACTGACCTGGACATTGCTCTGAAGAGCTGAGCTCGCGTCATAAGCTGCTTGGCTGGCTTCCCGAACCACCTTCACTTGCTCCATCATGATCCCCGCCTGGCGTATAGCCTCTTTAGCGGCACCCACTTGGTCCTCAGGGACGTGGTGTGTGGCAAAAAGCGAAGGCAGATTTGCAGTCGATGTCGAAGGCCGGACACTCGTTAGAGGTTCAGCGAAGGTCACAGAAACCCGGGTGGTATCACCACCCTCCCGGACTGCGGCCTCAGGCGCCGGAGTAGTTTGTGGGGTCTTGCCAGCCGGCGCCCTCCTGTTCCTTCGCGCCCTCAGCGGCACTTCGTCGTCATCATCAGGGAGGTCAATGACATGAGGAGGAGCTACAAGAAAAATCCAATCGACCGGAATTATAAGAAATTGTCAGTCGACTAAAAGCAGAGCATCAGTAATCGTACCGGGGTTGGAGGTAACAGCGTCTTCCATCTCTTGATCATCGTCCTTGGCGGAGATCTCCGAGGTGGCAGCACTGCAAATTTCGAAAGTCAGTCAGCTTATTCAATGAGTCGACCAAGAGTCTGTCACGTTCGACAAAGGAAAACAAATTCTACTATTACCCAAAAATGGTGGGGACAGTCATCCTCATCTTGGGCAGAGCCTTGGGCGGCTTGGACGGCGTCGTGCGTGGGTGCTTGGGAGCTTTTTCTGTCGGCGCTGGAGATGAGGTCCGAGGGCGCTTCACGACTGCCCAACAGGGACAGTCGCCTTACCACGTTCCCGCGCAGGGTCGTGTGTAAGCTTGGATCGCCGTTCCGAGCGGGGAGGTTCGACTTCTTCCTCCTCCTCTTCACTGGAGTCGTCGTTGTCATCCCCCTCTCCTTCGCCGTCAGATTCCCACTCTTCTCCCTCGTCTCCACTTTCGCCTCCACTCGCCTCTCCTTCCTCAGCCTGCTCCTGTGCTCCATTGGGTGTCGAGTAAATCTCAGTAGTGGCCTAGAGGACAACAAACGAGACAAAAGTCAATCGACTGATCCAAAAAGAACAAATAAAGAAAGCAAGATCACAGTCGGAAACGCAAGGTCAGACCTTGTCCACTTCGTATGTTTGGTCGAGTGGAGGAATCCTCCTGGCTCCTCGGGGGTTGTCCTTGTTCCCTGTGATACTCGACAGCCACCCTTCCAACATCTTGTCAGTGACCTCCTCTGGGTGAATCCGAGTGGTGTCTTCGAGACCCGACTACAGCCACATCGGGTGGTCACGAGCCTGAAGCGGTTGGATGCGCCTCCGAAGGAAGACTTCCAACAAGTCCATGCCAGTCACACCCTCGCAGACAAGCTGAACCACTCGACCGACCAGCACCTTGACTTGCGCCTTTTCCTCTGGCGTCACTTTCAGAGAGGCAGGTTTTTGTGCTCAATTCAGAGAAAAAGGGGAAGCCCAGTCGACTGTCCTGGGGTCACCTGGTCTTTACAGTAAAACCAAGTCGACTGCCACCCACGGACTGACTCGGGAAAAGTGATAGACGGAAAGGAACTTTTTCCCCTCATCTGGATCGCCAGACCCCCGCACAGCTGGATCACCTGCGTTCGTTCATCACTCGACTTGGCCTTCTTGACCGACTAAGAGCGGCAAGTGAAGATGTGCTTGAAGAGTCCCCAATGGGGGCGGCAACCCAAGAAGTTTTCACACAAGGAAACGAAAGCAGCAAGATACACAATAGAATTGGGAGTAAAGTAATGGAGCTGCGCTCCGAAGAAGTTCAAGAAGCTCCGGAAAAAAGGATGAGGAGGCAGAGAGAATCCACGATCGATATGGGTGGCGAGGAGGACGCACTCACCATCAAGAGGCTGGGGTTCGACTTCTTTCCCCGGGAGGCGCGCAGATTCGTGGGGAATGAATCCCCCCTCGACCAGATCATCAAGATCATCCTGCCGAATCACCGACGGCATCCAGTCGCCCTGGATCCAATCCTTGGGCAGAGCAGTCCTCGAGGAAGATCCGCCCCAAGCGGACTTCTTCCCCTTCCCCTGCACCGCCGCCTTCTTCGCGCGCTCCAGAGCCAATGTCTTCTCCTTCACCATCGTCGTCGGCGAAGCTCGAACAAACCTACGGCACCAAGGTGGGAGCGGAGGTGGCGGAGGATCTTGTGAAGGAAGGGGGAAAAGTGAAGGCGCACTGTTCGGGGGTCCCGAGCCGGCAGCTTATAAGAGGTCGCTTCCGAGTGGCTGACTGGTAGGCCCAGGCAATCCTGTCAAATCCCGCAACGGGCGCGCGCGTGGTACGTGGCGAAAAAGGTGGCGCGGGGATCGAGGAGCTTCCGTCCTATCCCATCCGATTACTGCGGCCGCCCTCGTCCCACGCGCTTCCCGAAATTCAAATCTCGCAAAATCCACGGGCCATAGAACAACTCGTCAAACAGAAGATCCCTTTCACACCGTCACTCGGAACTTCATAAGTAAAGAAATTCACTAGAAAAGAGGCCAAGAATGGATCAAGGCGACTGAAAGAAGTTGACGACGTCATCCATGACAATTGATCCAAAACAAGACGTTCATATAACATGAAGAACCAGTCGGAAAGATCCCCAACTCCTTCCCCACTCGAACCTCGATCCATTCGGGGGCTAATGATGAAGCTATGTACCTAGGATAGGGGCATGGACCTGTCCTAAGTACCCTACCCAAGGACATCCCTAGAAGAAGTCACCTTTCAATCGACTTGGAGGTATCCCACTCGACAGATTCAAGACACTCGACCACGAAGCAATCACTCGACCAAATTCCAACCACTCGACTGCCAGGAGATCTAAAGTCACCCTGCACGCAAACGGTCGGTCATTAAGTAGCTTTTATGGTCATCATAGCACTTTATTAGGGGCGTTACCAGTAACCCCAGTCTTAATGTACTTTAAACCTTGCATTACTGAGGGCTGGAGGGGCCTGGCGAACTCTATATAAGCCACCCCCCTCCTCAGTATCAAGGGTTGGCACCCCTGTTATTCATACACACATAATTCAGTCGACCGCCTCCGGGCACCGAGACGTAGGGTTGTTACTTCCTCCGAGAAGGGCCTGAACTCGTAATCCTCGTGTGCTTACAACTCCTCCATAGCTAAGATCTAGCCTCTCCATACATACCCCCCTACATCACTGTCAGAGTTAGAACCACGACACCGCACACGTCTAAAAGATCAACTTGATCAATTGTTGTGTCTATGGGGTGCCCCCCTGCCCCCGTATATAAAGGAGCATGGGGGGTGCGGCCGTCCAGGGAGGAGGTGTGCCAGGAGGAGTCCTACTCCCACCGGGAGTAGGACTCCCCCCCCCTTCCTAGCTGGAAAAGGATTCGGGAGGGGGAAAGAGAAGGGAGAGAAGGAAAGGGGGTGCGCCGCCCCCCTCTCCTTGTCCTATTCGGACTAGGGGAGAGGGGCACGCGGCCCAGCCCTGGCCGCCTCTCCTCTTCTCCGTAAAGGCCCACTAAGGCCCATTTACCTCTCGGGGGGTTCCGGTAACCTCCCGGTACTCCGGTAAAATCCTGATTTCACCCGGAACACTTCCGATATCCAAACATAGGCTTCCAATATATAAATCTTCATGTATCGACCATTTCGAGACTCCTTGTCATGTCCGGGATCACATCCGGGACTCCAAACAACCGTAGGTACATCAAAACATATAAACTCATAATATAACCGTCATCAAAACGTTAAGCGTGCGGACCCTACGGGTTCGAGAACTATGTAGACATGACCGAGACATGTCTCCGGTCAATAACCAATAGTGGAACCTGGATGTTCATATTGGCTCCCACATATTCTATGAAGATCTTTATCGGTCAAACCGCATAACAACATACGTTGTTCCCTTTGTCATCGGTATATGTACTTGCCCGAGATTCGATCGTCGGTATCTCAATACCTAGTTCAATCTCGTTACCGGCAAGTCTCTTTACTCGTTCGTAATACATCATCCCGCAACTAACTCATTAGTTGCAATGCTTGCAAGGCTTAAATGTTGTGCATTACCGAGAGGGCCCATAGATACCTCTCCGACAATCGGAGTGACAAATCCTAATCTTGAAATACGCCAACCCAACAAGTACCTTCAGAGACACCTGTAGAGCACCTTTATAATCACCCAGTTACGTTGTGATGTTTGGTAGAACACAAAGTGTTCCTCCGGTAAACAGGAGTTGCATAATCTCATATTCATAGGAACATGTATAAGTCATGAAGAAAGCAATAGCAACATACGAAACGATCAATTGCTAAGCTAACGGAATGGGTCAAGTCAATCACATCATTCTCCTAATGATGTGATCCTATTAATGAAATGACAACTCATGTCTATGGCTAGGAAACATAACCATCTTTGATTAATGAGCTAGTCAAGTAGAGGCATACTAGTGACACTCTGTTTGTCTATGTATTCACACATGTATCCTGTTTCCGGTTATTACAATTCTAGCATGAATAATAAACATTTATCATGAAATAAGGAAATAAATAATAACTTTATTATTGCCTCTAGGGCATATTTCCTTCAGTCTCCCACTTGCACTAGAGTCAATAATCTAGATTACACAGTAATGATTCTAACACCCATGGAGCTTTGGTGCTGATCATGTTTTGCTCGTGGAAGAGGCTTAGTCAACGGGTCTGCTACATTCGGCTCCGTATGTATCTTGCAAATCTCTATGTCTCCCACCTGGACTTGATCCCGGATGGAATTGAAGCGTCTCTTGATGTGCTTGGTTCTCTTGTGAAATCTGGATTCCTTTGCCAAGGCAATTGCACCAGTATTGTCACAAAAGATTTTCATTGGACCCGATGCACTAGGTATGACACCTAGATCGGATATGAACTCCTTCATCCAGACTCCTTCGTTTGCTGCTTCCTGAAGCAGCTATGTACTCCGCTCACATGTAGATCCCGCACGACGCTTTTGTTTTAGAACTGCACCAACTGGCAGCTCCACCGTTTAATGTAAAATGTATCCTGTGATTTAGAATTGTTCGGATCTATGTCAAAGCTTGCATCATGTAACCGTTTACCGAATGAACTCTTTGTTCAACCTCCATATAGAGAAACATATCCTTAGTCCTTTTTCAGGTATTCAGGATGTTCTTGACCGCTGTCCAGTGATTCACTCCTGGATTACTTTGGTGCCTCCCTGCTAGACTTATAGCAAGGCACACATCAGGTCTGGTACACAGCATTGCATACATGATAGAGCCTATGGCTGAAGCATAGGGAACATCTTTCATTTTCTCTCTATCTTCTGCAGTGGTCGGGCATTGAGTCTTACTCAACTTCACACCTTGTAACACAGGCAAGAACCCTTTCTTTGCTTGATCCATTTTGAACTTTTTCAAAATCTTTGTCAAGGTATGTGCTTTGTGAAAGTCCAATTAAGCGTCTTGATCTATCTCTATAGATCTTTATGCCCAATATGTAAGCAGCTTCACCGAGGTCTTTCATTGAAAAACTCTTATTCAAGTATCCCTTTATGCTATCCAGAAATTCTATATCATTTCCAATCATATAATATGTCATCCACATATAATATCAGAAATGCTACAGAGCTCCCACTCACTTTTTGTAAATACAGGCTTCTCCAAAAGTCTGTACAAAACCAAATGCTTTGATCACACTATCAAAGCGTTTATTCCAACTCCGAGAGGCTTGCACCAGTCCATAAATGGATCGCTGGAGCTTGCACACTTTGTTAGCTCCCTTTGGATCGACAAAACCTTTCTGGTTGCATCATATACAACTCTTCTTCCAGAAATCCATTCAGGAATGCAGTTTTGACATCCATCTGCCAAATTTCATAATCATAAAATGCGGCAATTGCTAACATGATTCGGACAGACTTAAGCATCGCTACGGGTGAGAAGGTCTCATCGTAGTCAATCCCTTGAACTTGTCAAAACCTTTCGCAACAAGTCGAGCTTTGTAGACAGTAACATTACCGTCAGCGTCAGTCTTCTTCTTGAAGATCCATTTATTCTCAATTGCTTGCCGATCATCGGGCAAGTCAACCAAAGTCCACACTTTGTTCTCATACATGGATCCCATCTCAGATTTCATGGCTTCAAGCCATTTTGCGGAATCTGGGCTCACCATCGCTTCTTCATAGTTCGTAGGTTCATCATGATCTAGTAGCATGACTTCCAGAACAGGATTACCGTACCACTCTGGTGCGGATCTTACTCTGGTTGATCTACGAGGTTCAGTAGTAACTTGATCTGAAGTTCCATGATCATCATCATTAACTTCCTCACTAATTGGTGTAGGTCACAGAACGGTTTCTGTGATGAACTACTTTCCAATAGAGGGAGCAGGTACAGTTACCTCATCAAGTTCTACTTTCCTCCCACTCACTTCTTTCGAGAGAAACTCCTTCTCTAGAAAGGATCCATTCTTAGCAACGAGTCTTGCCTTCGGATCTGTGATAGAAGGTGTACCCAACAGTTTCCTTTGGGTATCCTATGAAGACACATTTCTCGATTTGGGTTCGAGCTTATCAGGTTGAAGCTTTTTCACATAAGCATCGCAGCCCCAAACTTTAAGAAACGACAACTTTGGTTTCTTGCCAAACCATAGTTCATAAGGCGTTCGTCTCAACGGATTTTGATGGTGCCCTATTTAACGTGAATGCAGCCGTCTCTAAAGCATAACCCCAAAACGATAGTGGTAAATCAGTAAGAGACATCATAGATCGCACCATATCTTGTAAAGTACGATTACGACGTTTGGACACACCATTACGTTGTGGTGTTCCGGGTTGCGTGAGTTGCGAAACTATTCCGCTTTGTTTCAAATGTAGTCCAAACTCGTAACTCAAATATTCTCTTCCATGATCAGATCGTAGAAACTTTATTTTCTTGTTACGACGATTTTCAACTTCACTCTGAAATTCTTTGAACTTTTCAAATGTTTCAGACTTATGTTTCATCAAGTAGATATACCCATATCTTCTTAAATCATCTGTGAAGGTGAGAAAATAACGATATCCGCCACGAGCCTCAACATTCATCAGACCACATACATCTTGTATGTATGATTTCCAACAAATCTGTTGCTCTCTCCATAGTATCGGAGAACGGCGTTTTAGTCATCTTGCCCATGAGGCACGGTTCGCAAGTACCAAGTGATTCATAATCAAGTGGTTCCAAAAGTCCATCAGTATGGAGTTTCTTCATGCGCTTTATCCGATATGACCTAAACGGCAGTGCCACAAATAAGTTGCACTATCATTATCAACTCTGCATCTTTTGGCTTCAACATTATGAATATGTGTATCACTACTATCGAGATTCATCAAAAATAGACCACTCTTCAAGGGTGCATGACCATAAAAGATATTACTCATATAAATAGAACAACCATTATTATCTGATTTAAATGAATAACCATCTCGCATCAAACAAGATCCAGATATAATGTTCATGCTCAACGCTGGCACCAAATAACAATTATTTAGGTCTAATACTGATCCCCGAAGGTAGATGTAGAGGTAGCGTGCCGACCGATCACATCACTTTGGAACCATTTCCCACGCGCATCGTCACCTCGTCCTTTGCCAGTGTTTGCTTATCGTAGTCCCTGTTTCGAGTTGCAAATATTAGCAACAGAACCAGTATCAAATACCCAGTGCTACTGCGAGCTCTAGTAAGGTACACATCAATAACATGTATATCACATATACCTTTGTTCACCTTGCCATCCTTCTTATCCGCCAAATACTTGGGGCAGTTCCGCTTCCAGTGACCAGTCTGCTTGCAGTAGAAGCACTCAGTTTCAGGCTTAGGTCAGACTTGGGTTTCTTCTCCCGAGTGCAACTTGCTTGCTGTTCTTCTTGAAGATTCCCTTCTTCTTCCCGTTGCCCTTCTTGAAACTGGTGGTCTTACTGACCATCAACACTTGATGCTCCTTCTTGATTTCTACCTCCGCAGCCTTTAGCATTGCGAAGAGCTCAGGAATTGTGTTATCCATCCCTTGCATATTATAGTTCATCACGAAGCTCTTGTAGCTTGGTGGCAGTGATTGTAGAACTCTGTCAATGACACTATCAACAGGAAGATTAACTCCCAGTTGAGTCAAGTGATTATGATACCCAGACATTTTGAGTATATGTTCACTGACAGAACTATTCTCCTCCATCTTGCAGCTATAGAATTTATTGGAGTCTTCATATCTCTCAATCCGGGCATTTGCTTGAAATATTAACTTCAACTCCTGGAACATCTCATATGCTCCATGACGTTCAAAACGTTGTTGAAGTCCTGATTCTAAGCCGTAAAGCATGGCACACTGAACTATCGAGTAGTCATCAGCTTTGCTCTGCCAGACGTTCATTACATCTGGTGTTGCTCCAGCAGCAGGCCTGGCACCTAGTGGTGCTTCCAGGACGTAATTCTTCTGTGCAGCAATGAGGATAATCCTCAAGTTACGGACCCAATCCGTGTAATTGCTACCATCATCTTGCAACTTTGCTTTCTCAAGGAACGCATTAAAATTCAACGGAACAACAACACGGGCCATCTATCTACAATCAAACATAGACAAGCAAGATACTATCAGGTACTAAGTTCATGATAAATTTAAGTTCAATTAATCATATTACTTAAGAACTCCCACTTAGAAAGACATCCCTCTAATCTTCTAAGTGATCACGTGATCCAAATCAACTAAACCATAACCGAATCATCACGTGAAATGGAGTAGTTTTCAATGGTGAACATCACTATGTTGATCATATCTACTATATGATTCACGCTCGACCTTTCAGTCTCAATGTTCCGAGGCCATATCTGCATATGCTAGGCTTGTCAAGTTTAACCTGAGTATTCTGCGTGTGCAAAACTGGCTTGCACCCGTTGTAGATGGATGTAGAGCTTATCACACCCGATCATCACGTGGTGTCTGGGCACGACGAACTTTGGCAACGGTGCATACTCAGGGAGAACATTTTTTATCTTGAAATTTAATGAGAGATCATCTTATAATGCTACCGTCAATCAAAGAAAGATAAGATGCATAAAAGATAAACATCACATGCAATCAATAAAAGTGATATGATATGGCCATCATCATCTTGTGCTTGTGATCTCCATCTCCAAAGCACTGTCATGATCACCATCGTCACCGGCGCGGCACCTTGATCTCCATCGTAGCATCATTGTCGTCTCGCCAAACTTATGCTTCCACGGATATCGCTACCGCTTAGTGATAAAGTAAAGCATTACAGGGCGATTGCATTGAATACAATAAAGCGACAACCATATGGCTCCTGCCAGTTGCCGATAACTCGGTTACAAAACATGATCATCTCATACAATAAAATTTAGCATCATGTCTTGACCATATCACATCACAACATGCCCTGCAAAAACAAGTTAGACGTCTTCTACTTTGTTGTTGCAAGTTTTACGTGGCTGCTACGGGCTTAGCAAGAACCGTTCTTACCTACGCATCAAAACCACAACGATAGTTTGTCAAGTTGGTGCTGTTTTAACCTTCGAAAGGACCGGGCATAGCCACACTTGGTTCAACTAAAGTTGGAGAAACTAATACCCGCCGGCCACCTTTGTGCAAAGCACGTCGGTAGAACCAGTCTCGTGTAAGTGTACGTGTAATGTCGGTCCGGGCCGCTTCATCCAACAATACCGCCGAACCAAAGTATGACATGCTAGTAAGCAGTATGTCTTATATCGCCCACAACTCACTTGTGTTCTACTCGTGTATATGACATCTACACATAAAACCTGGCTCTGATACCACTGTTGGGGAACGTAGTAATAAAAAATTCCTACGCACACGCAAGATCATGGTGATGCACAGCAATGAGAGGGGAGAGTGTTGTCCACGTACCCTCGTAAACCGAAAGCGGAAGCGTTAGCACAACGCGGTTGATGTAGTCGTACGTCTTCACGATCCAACCGATCAAGTACCGAACGCACGACGCCTCCGAGTTCAGCACACGTTCAGCCCGATGACGTCCCTCGAACTCCGATCCAGCCGAGTGTTGAGGGAGAGTTCCGTCAGCACGACGGCGTCGTGACGATGTTGATGTTCTACCGACGCAGGGCTTCGCCTAAGCACCGCTATAGTATTATCGAGGTGGACTATGGTGGAGGGGGGCACCGCACACGGCTAAAAGATCAACTTGATCAATTGTTGTGTCTATGGGGTGCCCCCGTGCCCCCGTATATAAAGGAGCAAGGGGGGTGCGGCCGGCCAGGGAGGAGGCGCGCAAGGAGGAGTCCTACTCCCACCGGGAGTAGGACTCCCCCCTTTCCTAGTTGGAATAGGATTCGGGAGGGGGAAAGAGAAGGGAGAGAAGGAAAGGGGGGGCGCCGCCCACCTCTCCTTGTCCTCTTCGGACTAGGGGGGAGGGGCGCGCGGCCCAGCCCTGGCCGCCTCTCCTCTTCTCCGTAAAGGCCCACTAAGGCCCATTTACCTCCCGGGGGGTTCCGGTAACCTCCCGGTACTCCGGTAAAATCCCGATTTCACTCGGAATACTTCCGATATCCAAACATAGGCTTCCAATATATCAATCTTCATGTCTCAACCATTTCGAGACTCCTCGTCATGTCCGGGATCACATCCGGGACTCCGAACAACCTTCGGTACATCAAAACATATAAACTCATAATATAACCGTCATCGAAATGTTAAGCGTGCGGACCCTACGGGTTCGACAACTATGTAGACATGACCGAGACATGTCTCCGGTCAATAACCAATAGCGGAACCTGGATGTTCATATTAGCTCCCACATATTCTACGAAGATCTTTATCGGTCAAACCGCATAACAACATACGTTGTTCCCTTTGTCATCGGTATGTTACTTGCCCGAGATTCGATCGTCGGTATCCCAATACCTAGTTCAAGCTCGTTACCAGCAAGTCTCTTTACTCATTCTGTAATACATCATCCCACAACTTACTCATTAGTTGCAATGCTTGCAAGGCTTAAGTGACGTGCATTACCGAGAGGGCCCAGAGATACCTCTCCGACAATCGGAGCGACAAATCCTAATCTCGAAATATGCCAACCCAACAAGTACCTTTGGAGACACCTATAGAGCACCTTTATAATCACCCAGTTACATTGTGACGTTTGGTAGCACACAAAGTGTTCCTCTGGTAAACGGGAGTTGCATAATCTCATGGTCATAGGAACATGTATAAGTCATGAAGAAAGCAATAGCAACATACTAAACGATCGGGTGCTAAGCTAACGGAATGGGTCATGTCAATCACATCATTCTCCTAATGATGTGACCCTGTTAATCAAATGACAACTCATGTCTATGGTTAGGAAACATAACCATCTTTGATCAACGAGCTAGTCAAGTAGAGGCATACTAGTGACAATCTGTTTGTCTATGTATTCACACATGTATTATGTTTCCGGTTAATACAATTCTGGCATGAATAATAAACATTTATCATGATATAAGGAAATAAATAATAACTTTATTATTGCCTATAGGGCATATTTCCTTCAGATGCACCGCAGCTCGCGTCGAAGGAGATCTGACCGGCAGCGCGATACGCAGGACAGCCGGCAGATGCTTTTGTAGACCCGAAGCCCCGCTTACCCGGGAGGGACCCCGTTGATAGGTCTCCAACGTATCTATAATTTGTGATTGCTCCATGCTATTATATTATCTATTTTGGATGTTAATGGGCTTATTTTTACACTTTTATATTATTTGAACCTATTAACCGGAGGCCCAGCCCAAATTGTTGTTGTTTTGCCTATTTCAGTGTTTCATCGAAAAGGAATATCAAACGGAGTCCAAACGGAATGAAACCTTCGGGAACGTGATTTTCTCGACGAACGTGATCCAGGAGACTTGGAGTGGACATCAAGCAATCAACGAGGCGTCCATGAGGCAGGGGGCGCGCCTACCCCCCTGGGCGCGCCCTCCACCCTCGTGGGCCCCTCATTGCTCCATCGACCTACTTCTTCCTCCTATATATATCCACGTACCCCGCAAACATCCAGGAACACCGCGAAAACCTAATTCCACCGCCGCAACCTTCTGTACCCAAGAGATCCCATCTTGGGGCCTTTTCCGGAGCTCCGCCGGGGGGGCATTGATCACGGAGGGCCTCTGCATCAACTCCATGGCCCCTCCGATGATGTGTGAGTAGTTTACTTCAGACCTTCGGGTCATAGCTAGTAGCTAGATGGCTTCTTCTCTCTCTTTGGATCTCAATACAAAGTTCTCCTCAATTCTCTTGGAGATCTATTCGATGTAATCTTCTTTTGCGGTGTGTTTGTCGAGATCCAATGAATTGTGGGTTTATGATCCAGATTATCTATGAACAATATTTGAATCTCCTCTGAATTCTTTTATGTATGATTGGTTTATCTTTGCAAGTCTCTTCGAATTATCAGTTTGGTTTGGCCTATTAGATTGATCTTTCTTGCAATGGGAGAAGTGCTTAGCTTTGGGTTCAATCTTGTGGTGCTCGATCCCAGTGACAGAAAGGGAAACCACACGTATTGTATTGTTGCCATCAAGGATAAAAAGATGAGGTTTATATCATATTGCATGAGTTTACCCCCCCCCCCTACATCATGTCATCTTGCTTAAGGCGTTACTCTGTTCTTATGAACTTAATACTCTTGATGCATGCTGGATAGCGATAGATGTGTGGAGTAATTGTAGTAGATGCAGGCAGGAGTTGGTCTACTTGTCGCGGACGTGATGCCTATATACATGATCATGCCTAGATATTCTCATAATTATTCGCTTTTCTATCAATTGCTCGACAGTAATTTGTTCACCCACCATAATACTTATGCTATCTTGAGAGAAGCCACTAGTGAAACTATGACCCCCGGGTCTATTCTCCATCATACAAGTTTCCAATCTATTTTATTTTGCAATCTTTACTTTCAATCTATATCATAAAAATACCAAAAATATTTATCTTATTATTATCATCTCTATCATATCTCACTCTTGCAAGTGGCCGTGAAGGGATTGACAACCCCTTTATCGCATTGGTTGCGAGGTTCTTATTTGTTTAGGTAGGTATGAGGTGACTCGCGCGTGGTCTCCTACTGGATTGATACCTTATTTCTCAAAAACTGAGAGAAATACTTATGCTGCTTTACTGCATCACCCTTTCCTCTTCAAGGGAAAACCAACACGGTGCTCAAGAGGTAGCACCCGTCAGGGCTCGCGGTGGCTATGGGCTGCTCCAAGTCGATTCGCTCGCCCCTAGATCCTCGTGGATCTGTAGCCCTCCAGCATGAAGAACTAGCGAAGAACGAGAAGAAATATACAAGGGAGAGATAAAAAGTAGATGAACACGAGAAAGTAGTAGATTGATTTGTTCGATTGTATGTTGTTTCAATCGGCCGTCACCCCCAACATATATAAGAGGCGGCTGGACTTCCCGTACAAGTAAAAGATTCATCTAGGCTTTCCTTACAAGAAAATTACATCAATTCACGTCCTACAGTTCCAGTTTCAGTCCAACTCGGATCCATCCCGAATCTGTCCTATACTTCTGTCCTGCTTCTTGTGTTGGCCATAGAAATCACATACTAACTCGGATGGAGTCGAGTTCAACATCAAACTTGTCCGCCTCGACGATCTGTATAAGACAGCACAGGCCACTTCTCCTTTTATGGTCATCTTTATGTTTTTCAGGGCCTATCTTTAAATGTGGGTCGAATTCAATTATGCAGTTTTCTGAACTGTCCAAGTCTTGTAACAATTCTGCAGGACGTATACTATCTTCGATGATGATGACTCCAAAAGCAAAGTTACGATATGTACAACTTCCGTGTAGAATACTTTTCCATACGAGGCCATCTGAATAACCTTTCGAGCCCATCTCTAACTTCTGGTTGGATTGACTTTTACAGTCTCCACCCCGGCAAGGTTTCCACCCCGGCAAGTTTTCCACCCCGGGAAGCTTTCACACCGGCAAGCTTCCACGCCTGCAAGCTTTCCACGCCGGCAAGGTCTCCACCCCGGCAAGGTCTCCATTCCGGCAAGCTTCATTCAGCCGGCAAAGGCCGAATAACCCACGCGACCCATCAGACACCACCTAGGTGGGTGTCTGGTCCCTCCCGTCACTTTTTCACTTAGGACCGGTCCGCGAAGTGTTGCCTCTAACTTTTGCATACGAACACGTATTGGGACAATTTTTATATCAAAATTGATCGGTTCGATGAGACGAAGATAATTCATGTAGATCATTTTTTCATATGAGGTCGTCTTGGGGGCTTAATCGGCCAAACTGTACTCTGAATATAAGATCTTGGTACTTTGAGCATAGTTCGGCCTTTGAGATGAAATCGGACGGCGATGGCCCAAACTTCAAAGATGTTCATATCAACAATACGGAACTCCTTAATTTAGACCACTTCTTCATTGGAGGCCATCTTAAATAAGTTCTTGGTCGTGTCAAAATCGGGTATCAACACCACTATACTGCAATAATTAATGCCTAAAATGTGTGCGCACAAGGTCTCAAACAAGCGAAACACTCTAGCAACATTACCGAGCCTAGCCACTCCAACCATCAAGTTTGGATGTCTGATTTGGATAAGAACATTATATATAGGACAAGAAAGCATGTGGAGTTCATATGGGCTGCAGATAATATGACCCATTTTGCACGCGCTATTTTTAAAGATATTTGCAAAATGTAAGTACAATTTTTATTTTCAAATATTTGTGTGTTAAAAATATTTTACATACATACGATGATTAGTAGATATTGTTTTAAATATAAACCTGTTTATTATGAAAAACAGTATTTTATAAACATAAGAAACAAATATTTAAGATATTTGTAAAACTTAAGTCATAAATTTATGTTCAAATATCTGTGTTTAAAAAATATTATACATACAAACGATCATTAGTAAGTAAAACATTTAAATATAAACTTGTCTATTCTATAAAATATTTAGTTAATGCAGACATTGAAAATGTTTATTAAGTAAATATGTTTAATGAATCCATATAAAATATACACTCATGTCTTATTTTTAAACTATACAAAATGATGAATACATACATTTACTAAATATTTATGATTTAATAATATAATTTAAATATTATATATGATTTAATATTCATATCAACACTTTTCATTTTATATTATGAATATTTTTTATCATACATACATTTTTATAATTCATAAATATTAATATAAATATAGAAAAAGGTTTAAATAAAATATAATGTTTTTTGAAAGTAGGTTATTCATTTATATGTACAATTTTTATAACACACAAATATTTAAAGATTATTTTTATTACTGAAATTATAATTTACATACTATCTACCAATTTCTAAAATACCAAACAGGTGCAAAATGGGCTGCATGAGCGCCTTTGTCCTATGTAATTCATATCCTCCGCTAAAAAAAGAAATTTAAATTCATATCTCGCTAGTTATCAATTATCGACATATACAGGTGCATGTTGTAGTGCCCAGGGTTTCTTTTGTGCTAGCCTCTGGTTGTGAGAATAGCAGGTGGGACATTTACCAGTACATATAGACTTTTTATCCTTAGCAGGCATCTTAATGTGATTGGTGTAGTGGCTACACTTGCTAGTGTGGTAATTCCGGGTAGTGCGTTCGAAACCTTGTGCGCCCAATTTTTTGTGTTAAATTTTCTAGTACGGTGTTTGACTTTCCTGCAAATAAAAAAATATGAAGTGGTTTTGTGCAAAAATACATCGCGGTGGTCGACTTTTCCCATGGGTAAAAAATTGCAAGGGTGTTTTATGAAAAAAAAACTCTTGGTCAAGCACCTCCAGTCAATGACAGGTGGGGCCATACACACCAATACGCCAGCATGCATATTCTGTGACCATATGTGCACACTTGAGTCAAGTTGAGTGACTGTATTCCGTATTTTTAAAGTTCTAGCACCCAACTGAACATCGAGTGTAGTTTTATGACTACCCATGGTATTACCTTGAGGATTAAACTCAGGACCTTTCGAGTCTCCCAGCGACAACAACCAACTAAGCTACAAATTTTGATGTTGATTAGTCCCACCTCCAATTTTTGAACCAGCTCGCACCGAGTTTTTCTTTGAAGCCGACTCGCACCGGTTAATATACCGCCCCCCAGGAATCAATAAATAGATGGATTTTTTTGCGGGATAAATAGATGGATTTTCGAACTAAAGAATGGATTGTGGGCTTGAAAGAGGGATTGCGGTAAAAGATGGGATATTTAAAAGAAAGATTGTGAGCTCAGATACGGATGCAGCTGATTTAAAGGGAAGATTATGTCTTAAAGGTATGTGACAAGGCTGCTCGTAATGAGAGTACACGTATGTCAATTAGGCAATTTTAATGAAGTAAATGAAAAAAATGAGGATTGAGTATCATATTTTGATACTGTATAATAATAAATAATGCACTAGCATGTGTCTTACATGGCAATAAATAATTTCATCTAAGATACTAATACTATGCATTAAGGTCTTGCATGATACTAACTTATGATACTACCCATTAGGCTGTTCATAGTAGGTGGTCCAAAATGACAAAAAATCCCTATGTTGTCCCCTCTCTCCTCCCACTATTGATTTCCCCTCTCATCTCTGGTTTTTCTTCCATCGGGTTTTCTCTAAAAACACCTCAACCGTCCCATGTCTTTTTGACTTTCTCTCTATCTCTATCTATATCTACATCTATCTATCTATCTATCTATATCTATATATCCATACCTATATCTATATATCTATATATACCACTTGAAAAGGACACGAGGTTTCTGTTCCGCTCTTTCTTCGTCCATACCTATATCTACATATCTATCTATAATATTTCCTTAGTCCTAAATTAATTGTCTTACATTTGTCTACATACGAAGAACCTAAGGCAATTAATTCGGTGCCAAGATTCAAAGCAACATAGGCCGTTGGATCGACATGGGTGGACGGGTGAGATCTGTTGAATGTAGATATGGATTTATATCTAGTATGGATATGATAAGCCTGTGGCCTCCAAATACAAGATAGATAACGTTGAAATAGGCGCACACCTGAAGCCTATATATATACCGCAAAACAAAAGAGTATGTGCACTTGGTTTAAAAGACTTATTCTAGCGTCAAGATGGTTCATCAGGATCAGGGAAAGCTGGTGCAGGTGGTGGCCGCGAACGTTGGACTTGTGGCGCCGCCGAGCAGGTACATGCTAAGTGAGGAGAACCGACCGACCACTGTCGCTCAGCAAGCCAAGCTGGTTATCCCCATCGTGGACGTGAGCCGTCTGGCCATGCCCGACGATGTTGAGGAGGCGGCCAAGCTTCGCTCTACGCTGCAGTCATGGGGCCTCTTTGTGGTGACTGGCCATGGCATGTCAAAGGAGTTCCTCAACGAGATCCCCGAGGCGACGAGGAAGTTCTTCCACCTGCCGCTGGAGGAGAAGCAGAAGTGCGGCAACGTGATCGACGGCGTCAAGTTCCAGAACGAAGGGTATGGCATCGACCGCATCGACTCCGATAAGCAGATCCTTGACTGGTATGACCGGCTCTGGCTCCAGCTCCAGCCGGAGGACGAGAGGCGGCTCCAGTTCTGGCCACATAATCTAAGGCACTCGATCTACACATTAATTGTACCCTCGGTGATTTAAAATCTTTTTCTTATTGCATTTATATTGGAGATCATATATAATCTGCAGGGATCTCCTACACGAGTACACCTTAGAGAGTGGGAGAGTGACCATGAATGTGTTGAAGGCCATGGCAAAGCTTCTGAACTAGGAGGAGGGATTCTTCATCAACATGGTGGGTGAGAGGTTCAAGTCATACTCGAGGTTCACCTACTACCCTCCCTGCCCATGGCCGGACCTCGTGAACGGGCTGAAGCCGCACACCGACAACTCCGTCATCACACTCATCCTCATGGACAAGGACGTCGGCGGCCTCCAGGTGCTCAAGGACGGCCACTGGGTTGATGTCCCCGTGCTCGGTAATGACCTGTTGGTCGTCGTAGCTGAGGGCATGGAGGTATGCATATACACACACAATTACTTAAGAACTTCTATAATGGAAGAATATGCAATTGTTTGCATTGATCATGACCGAGACTCTCATTTCTATGCACACAGATCGTCAGCAATGCAATCTTCAAGGCACCATGGCACCGTGTGGGGACGAGTGCTAACAAGGAGAGGCTGTCACTGGCGATGTTCTACCAGCCGGAGCCGGAGAGGATCATAGGGCCTCCGGGGGTGCTGGTTCACGAGAAGCGCCCGGCCATGTTCAAGAACTGCCTGGTCCAGACCTTGGCCGATGGATACTGGGATGCGTTTGCAGCGGGAGATCGCACCGTCGACTTCCTCAATGTCAGGATCAATGCTGAGGCCGACACCGAACTGGAGGGGCGCGCAGTGGTTGCAAACAACTAAATAATTTGTTGTAGGGAGTGAGTGCATGATGTTCCTCTCTCCCTCCC
The DNA here is from genome assembly GCF_003073215.2 of Triticum urartu. Classification (NCBI taxonomy): domain Eukaryota; kingdom Viridiplantae; phylum Streptophyta; class Magnoliopsida; order Poales; family Poaceae; genus Triticum; species Triticum urartu. The sequence continues at coordinate 119,441,981 of NC_053027.1, forward strand.
ATAACTGTAGTGTGAATAGGAGTTGATCGATGTACTTCGTATATGATCACCTCCATGGAATCAAATAAAGAGCCAAGTGCACAACCGGTGCTTAAACTTGGTCAAAATGGTCACTTTAGTACTAAAACTTACGGCATATATTGAACTGGTGAACATGCAAATACGGTTTTAATCACGGCTGGATACAAAATTGACGCTAACTAGGCTCCAAGCGAGGCTTGGGGCCTTTTTTTTGTGATCCTCTATATTTTGCGAGCATGCGTAGCCATCCCAATCATTACCATATGTTGTCTAATATGGATACGGATTTTTTATAGCCTTTGAAGTGAAACAGTGAATACAAATTTTATCCATTATGAAAAATTATGGTAGAGGAAATCAAATTGATGACCTTATGGAAACCTACAACAGGTGCTTGCCACTGAACCGAGAACGTATCTTGCCTATAAAGGATAATTAATCTTTCTGCATGTAAATTATAATCATATCTTCTAAATAATATACAAAAAATAAAATAAACTACATTTCAGAAAATTTCGTGTAATTTCAGAAAAAACCACTTACTAATTATAATTATATCCACATATTTATATTATGAAATATAATAATTGGCTGCAGTCAGTCCGGTCTATTTTTCACAAGTTAGACTTTTTTAGATTTTTTAAAAAACATATAAATTATAATCACAGTAATAAAAATGAAGTTATAATATTCGTATGTTATAAATAATATCCATACAAATATGTTAAATTAACAAATTTCCATTAAAATGATGTATTATTATAAAATATATTCATATAATTATGAAATTATTTTTATATATTAAATAATATTCATTTGAGGATCGGCAGTCTGGTGGGACACTAGGCTCTTATTTATTTATCCATACTTATTTTTCTATTAATTTTTTATAATAATTTTTTAATAAAACACACAAACTTTTATTTAAATAACTTTTTAAGGAAGAATAATTTTATATTAAAGCATGAATGTTTTTATTAAAATGGTGATCATTTCTAAACTTATATGAGAATATATTCAAATATACATGTACTTTTTAAAATTACTTGTACAAATATATTTTATATAATTTATTTTTAATTTTTATAACACAAAATTTAATATATGTATATTTTATATAATTAAAATTAATAAGCGAACAGTTACGAAATTACGTGAACATTTTTAATTGTATTTTATTTTATTTTTATCCCGAGCTCCCAATTTATTACAGCTACTAACTTTTAGTTCACTAAACTTGCTTTCAGCAGAGAATTAGAACTCTATAAACTTGTGCTTCCAACTAAAAGCTAAAATGTTTCGACTAAATAACTAGAGATTTTTAAATCAAAATGAACAATCTTCAATTAAAAACAAAATCACATAAGTGTAGATTTCAAAGCAAAGTAATAAAGCTACCATCTCACATACATCATTTTTTATTGGCTAGATTGGAGATTTCGCCTCATGATTCATCTAAAAAAGAACCACGATAGAGCTTTCAATAAATATTCTTAGTACTGCTTCAGCGGGATTTCTAGCGGGTCTACCGCACGAGCCCGAGAAGCGACCGGTCGACTTGGGGGGGGGGGGGGGGATTTTGCATTGAATCACCGCCCTTCTCCATCTTGTCACAATGTGACTCCCACATGCATCATCTGTCTTCAAGGTGTACACCCTTACCACCCCCAATTCAACAAGTATCCTTGATTTAAAATTTAGAAGCTGGGAGCTTTCTTATTTTGAGATTCACTAGGTGATTTCCATGATTATAAGTTGATGTAAACACCGTTTCATGGTTCACCCATATCAGATTTCATTGATCTTCAATTTGGTATGTACTTGGGTATATTCTTGTTTTTATTGACCAAGTTTTTTTTGTAGTTTATACCAGAGTGGATATGCTAGAGTGTATGCATATAACTAGCCTGACTAATGAGGAAAACCAAATGGGTTCCATATATCTTTGACAAGTAAAGCATTCTGTTCGCTTTTTTGTTACTATTAAATTTTGTGCATGTGATGTAAATAGAGAAATGGGAAAGTAAATATTAATATGATTCCGATTTTTTACCGAATAGAGAGCAAAAACCATAAGCTGATGTTGTCAGAATAAGACGCCTTGACATATATAAGATAGCGAAGAAGTTATACCACACAACTGGTTCAAAACGTTATGCAAACCTGAGATAAACTGCTACTGAAGCTACTAGCTAGAGTTCTCCGAGCAAATAAACATTATGCAAAACATTAGCGGATGAACATCATCTGTGTGGACAAACTACAACAAATGTGCTGCCTAAGAAACTACCAGAACCATGGAGCTTTTCGGCTGATAAAACTGCTGTAACATACATCTGATTTGAGATACTCGCATGGTTTCTTGTCTTTTGTGTGGATGCTAAAGGTGTTGAGTGTCAATGCATGCAAGTTCATCCAAACAATCACCATTTCACCTCAAATATTTCTATTTCTATTCTCGTTGACATTCTTATCAAAGAGCTATCAATTACACAGATTGGTGCCCCTTGAGGTGGACATGCTCATGCCTGGTTGAGGACTGTGGCCGGAAATACTACAGTTTTCTTGCCAAGCAGGAATGTTGTGGGGCCCATGCGTCAATGAGAGAAGAGTGAGAGAGAGAGAGAGTCGGCGCGCGCCTTGTCGGCTGGCTGGGCCTTCTCTTTTTCTCCCTCTTTCTTTTCTTTTATGTTTCCTGTTTCTTCCTTCTATTTCCATTTTTTTCAAATTTGATTTTGAATTTTCTTTCAAAAGATAAAGTATTCCTAAATTACCTTGGGAATATTTCTTGCTATCTGAACATTTATCCAAGGGTTTTTGACAAACTATAATTTGTCAAATTAACTAGTGGGCCCATATGCAAAGTTGTTTTTATTTCTTTTTTATTTATTATTCCAGAGATTTACTTGTAGTTTAATTTCACAAACTAAACTATTTTCAAACTCTGGTTCACTCAAGAATAATTAGGGCAAATATATATAATTTGTAGGAAATTTATTTCCTGCCCTTATGCAAGTTTTCTGATTAAAGTTTTGGGTGAGCCCTTCATGGCTTCCAATTAAATTCAAATGGTGATTTGAATTCAAATGTTGTCCTTATTGGCCTAAAAACAAATATGCAAGGAATCATGGATGGATATGCTTCTAATTTCACAACCAAAATTTAGGGGAAATTTGGGCTGTGACACAAGGCACAAGTTTTACCTAGGGTTAGACCATCACTAGTCGAGTAACAACCTTGTAGTTTACATATTTTTCTAAAGTGAGAGTATATGACAATGATTGTTGTTAAAGTATCTCTTGTAAAACTATCGGTTAGTAAATTTGCATAGATTAAACAGACAAGATGAAGATGCATGTAATATTTAATCGAAATAGTCTTTCGCCCCACTTTTGATTGCGGTATGGAAAGTGGATTCCTGTCAATAAAGTCGTCATTGTTTGGAATCTCCCACTCTCTCTGCCCCGACACTTTGTCCTCTCCCACCCCGACTCCTTTCCGGGCAATGGCACATCCTCACAGTCACCGGCCTCACCCTGTTGGGGAACGCAGTAATTTCAAAAATTTCCTACGCACACGCAAGATCATGGTGATGCATAGCAACGAGAGGGGAGAGTACTGTCTACGTACCCTCGTAGATCGTAAGCGGAAGTGTTATGAGAACGTGGTTGATGTAGTCGTACGTCTTCACGATCCGACCGATCCAAGTACCGAACGTACGGCACCTCCGAATTCAGCACATGTTCAGCTCGGTGACGTCCCACAAACTCAAGATCCAGTAGAGTTTCGAGGGAGAGTTCCATTAGCACGACGGCGTGATGACGGTGTTGATGAAGCTACCGACGCAGGGCTTTGCCTAAGCACCGCTACGATATGACCGAGGTGGATTATGGTGGAGGGGGCACCACACACGGCTAAAATATCAATGATCAATTTGTGTGTCTATGGGGTGCCCCCTGACCACGTATATAAAAGAGCAAGGGGAGGGGGTCGGCGGCCTCATAGGGTGCGCCCCAAGGGGGGAATCCTACTCCTACTAGGAGTAGGTTCCCCCTTTCCTAGTCCAACTAGAAGGGGGAGGAAAGAGGAGGAGAGGAGAAGGAAAGAGGGGGCCAGCCCCCAAAGCCCTAAACCAATTTGGTTTGGGCCTAGGGGGCGCACCCCACACTTCCTTGCTGCCCTCTGTTTCCACTAAAGCCCACAAAGGCCCATTGACCCTCCCGACGAATTCCCATAACTCTCCGGTACATTGAAAAATACCCGAATCACTTGGAACCTTTCCGATGTCCGAATATAGTCGTCCAATATATCGATCTTTACGTCTCGACCATTTCGAAACTCCTTGTCATGTCCGTGATCATATCCGAGACTCCGAACTACCTTCGGTACATTAGAACATATAAACTCATAAAACCGATCATCATCGAATGTTAAGCGCGCGGACCCTACGGGTTCGAGAACTATGTAGACATGACCGAGACATGTCTCCGGTCAATAACCAATAGCGGAACCTGGATGCTCATATTGGTTCCTACATATTCTACGAAGATCTTTATCGGTCAAACCGCATAACAACATACGTTGTTTCCTTTGTCATCGGTATGTTACTTGCCCGAGATTCGATCGTCGGTATCTCAATACCTAGTCCAATCTCGTTACCGGCAAGTCTCTTTACTCGTTCTGTAATGCATCATCCTGCAACTAACTCATTAGTCACATTGCTTGCAAGGCTTATAGTGATGTGCATTACCGAGAGGGCCGAGAGATACCTCTCCGACAATCGGAGTGACAAATCCTAATCTCGATCTATGTCAACTCAACAAGTACCATCGGAAACACCTGTAGAGCACCTTTATAATCACCCAGTTAAGTTGTGACGTTTGGTAGCACACAAAGTATTCCTCCGGTATCCGGGAGTTGCATAATCTCATAGTCATAGGAACATGTATAAGCCATGAAGAAAGCAATAGCAACAAACCAAATGACCATCGTGCTAAGCTAACGGATGGGTCAAGTCAATCACATCATTCTCTAATGATGTGATCCCGTTAATCAAATGACAACTCATGTCTATGGTTAAGAAACATAACCATCATTGATTCAACGAGCTAGTCAAGTAGAGGCATACTAGTGACACTCTGTTTGTCTATGTATTCACACATGTACTAAGTTTTCGGTTAATACAATTCTAGTATGAATAATAAACAGTTATCATGATATAAGGAAATATAAATAACAACTTTATTATTGTCTCTAGGGCATATTTTCTCCACATCCAGCCTCATCCGCGACTCATGCTCTATCCCATTGCTGGTGGGTGACACCGTTGAGTTCACCTCACCTCTTCTTGGTGAGACGTCGTCCTGTGCGAGCGCTCAAGGTGGGGACCCGGAGCTTCATGTTAGGATCCATTCCGTGCGAGCACCAAGGTGAGTACTCGAAGCGTCATGGAGTCCATTGCGACACTAGAGCCAAGCCCCTTGCGGTCTTGCTTGCCAGCCCCTTCAGGCGAGTACCCTTCCTGCCGACTGCTGGCCACATGCTACACACACCTACCCTGCTCCCGCTACACTGTCCTCTCACACTCCGCATAGTGCGGGGCTGCCCAACTATTTGTCACGCCCCGGCCCCGTGGTTTTCAATTCGCTTCCAAACGGGCAACCGATCATAAAATTTGAAATTCGTGTCGACATGAATAAAAAATAATTTCTGGAAAGGGAGTCAATTTAATTAAATGACTTGTGGTGAATAGATTATTTTAGAAGGCATTGTAATGAATGACTGGACTTCAAGCCAAAGGGCTGTATTTGATTTAAACTCCATATGAACAAAACCAGGCGTCAGTGACATAATAATCTTGAGATGCACGCAATGCAACCAAATCCGATGCTGAAACTGACTCGAAATGTAGTAAACATTTCGATTTCTTCACATCGAGCAAACACGGCTTCGATTCCCATCATGATCACAAAGCTTTAAAAGGCCTTGCCTTGAGTCGATCTTCTCCGGCGCACTTCCAATCTGTCCCATCATCTCCTCTCCTCCTCCGCATCCTCTCGCATCTTCCGCTGCTCCCATGGAGATTGCCCACCGGAACCGGGAGCCCTTCAGCGTCATGTCCGGCCGGAAGCACCCGCGCCCGCTGGAGAACCTTCGCCAGCGGTTCCAGTCAGAGGTCGCCGCGGTCCGTCGCCTCCTCGCCGAGGCGGCCACCGTGCTTCCCGCCTCGTCCCCGTCGGCTCCCCGCGTGCGCGTCCGTCAAGCCGAGGAGCCTCCAGCCAAGAAGAGGAAGGCGTCCCCTCCCGTTCCCGTGAAGAAGATGACGCTCAAGGAGAGGAACCAACTCTACGGGGACCTCGCGAAGCTAGCCAAGCTGTCTGAATCCCATGTACTCCCTGCTCATATCCTGGAGCTGCTGAAGAAGCACAGCCGCCGCGGCATCTGCAACGATTACATCGAGATCGAGATGCACGCCGTCCAAGACGCGGCCCTTGTGGAGATGCAGAAGCAGCTGGACAAGTTCGTTCGCGAAAGCAAGAATCCGTCGACGCGTCATCAGCACAAACAGATGATGGCCCAAGACCAAGAGGAGGACGAAGACGTGGACATCGTCGGCGGCGTCTCCCCTTTGCCGGTCAGGCCGACACCAGTTCAGCTCGTCGAAGAGGACGAGGAGTACGTGGACATCTGCAGCTCGTCGAAGAATCTTGGCGGAGATGCAACCATCAGCGGCAGCAGCGGTTCGGATTCTGATTCTTCTCGCCAGAGCGTCGACAGTCCAGCTCCGGCACAGCGCGCCGCCAACACCACGCCTCCAACACGCGACCTGATCGCCCGTGCCAACGAGATTTTGGAAAGGCGGCGAAAAGAGGAGACGTCCCGGGCGAGGGAGAAGGCCCGTCAGGAGCTGCTCCAGATGGAGAGGACGGCAATGCCGAAGGACACCCTGGACGAGGACGTGAAGGCCCTTGGCATTGATCAGCACAACACGGCCCGGCCGGACAACTTGTTGCGACGGATGGGACTCTTCCTCAAGCTTGACGACCACGACCTGAAGCAGCAGCACCACCACCAGCACCAAAGCTGCCAAGAAGATTTAGAGGAAGGGGAGATTCGGCTGTGATCATCGTTTTCCTTTTTTGTGAGCGTCGTGTTAGCCTAATCCTGCCCTGTTGTTTTTGTGTCAGTTTCGTCAGGTTCAGAGAATAACGCTGCAGTGGCAGCCGTAGCTAGGTTCAGTTATCTTTCAGTTAACTTTGGATTCGCTTGATTAGTTAGCTTAGGCCGCAAGATGCATTCTGTGCGATCTGTGGCGACATAGTAGGAGTAGCAGGAGTGCGCTCGAGGTCGTGGGATGGCACGATCTGGTAGCCTGAGCGAGTCTCGCTGCATGTTTGTTTCGTTCTCTGAATAAAAGGAGCAGAAACCAGAAAAACTGCAACAGTTCGCAGCGCAAATCTCTCTCGCCTCTTGAGTTCTCTCTCGGCTTCGTTCTGAATCCACAACAACAACAATTGGCATCAGAGCCTTCTGAGATCCATGGCTGGAGGGCGTGGGACGCGGCATGGCGCTGGTGGCGTCGCTCCGCATGGCGGCGCTGGGAGCGAGCAGCAAGGCGACGGCAATGGCGTCCAGCAGGAACCTAGCGGCAACGAGTCGCAGGGCACCGGCGGCGCTGGTGACGGTGCGCAACGCCTCGGCTCCAGGTCACCGGCGCGCCATCGCAGGTTGTCGCGCTCTCCTCCGCCGCGTCGTGGGCGGCACGGCGAGCTGGTGGTGCGCGAGCGAGTGGTGAGGGAGAGCGGCGGCTCTGCACAATATCCGACACTCACTCGCACCAACTACGTCGACTGGGCTATGGTGATGCGCGTGCAACTGCAGGCACAGGGCCTGTGGGAGGCCGTGGAGTACGGCGACGGCGACCGCGATGATCGCGCCGCGCTGGCCGCGCTGCTCCGCGCGGTGCCTCCGGAGATGATCCGCGCCCCCGCCGGCAAGGACTCGGCTAAGGAGGCGTGGGACACCTTGCGCACGATGCGCATGGGTAGCGAACGCGTGCGGGAGGCCAGGGCGCAGACCCGCCGACGCGAGTTCGAGGAGATACGCTTCCGTGATGGTGAGTCCATAGAGGATTTTTCTCTTCGTCTTACAGCGATCGTCAACGAGCTGGAGCTCCTGAACGACCCGGTGACCGAGTACCGCGCCGTGCTCAAGTTCCTCCGCGCGGTGCCTCGCAAATTCCGGCAGATGGCATTAGCCATCGAGTCCTTCGTCGACCTGCGCACGCTGTCGATCAAAGAGCTCTGCGAGCGTCTGCGGTCCGTGGAGGAGAGCTACGCTCTGGATGACGTCGACCGCGGCGTCGGCGAACTCCTCCTCACGGAGAGGGAGTGGATCGCTCGGAGTCACCATCAAGGCCAAGGCTCCTCCTCCTCCTCCTCCGGCACAAAGGAGGGGAAGGGGCAGTCCGGTCCGCGACCGCAAGGCGGCGAGCGGGGCAGTGGACGCGACGGCGGCAAGAAGCCCGCCGGCGGAAAGCGGAAGGGAAAGTGCCGTTACTGCAATATTCCTGGCCACTGGGCCAGGGAGTGCAGGAAGGCGGAACGCGATCGCCAGAACCAGGGCGAGGCGGCGAACCTGGGTGAGGCGGATGTGGAGCCTCCCGCGCTCCTGCTGGCCACCGTCGAAGAGGGCAAACTCCCGATCGAGGCCTCGGGCACGGCGGGCAAGGTGCAGGCGGCACCAGTTCGCGCCCAGGCAGTCTACCTCAACGAGGAACGCATGGTTCCGGTCACCACTGGAGCGCGCGGCGCCTGGTACCTGGACACCGGGGCCAGCAGCCATATGACCGGGGCGCGCGACGCGTTCACCAGCCTCGACGACACCTGCATGGCTCCGTGCGTTTCGGGGACGGCTCCCTCGTCACGATCAGTGGCAAGGGGAGCGTCATGTTTCAGTGCGCGAACGGCAACCAGCGCGTGCTCGCGGACATGTACTACATCCCCAAGCTGCGGGCCAACATCATCTCTCTCGGGCAGCTCGACGAGAAGGGTTGCAGGTCCGTGATCGAGGACGGACATCTCTGCGTGTACGACCAGCAGCGGCAGCTGCTCGTCCGTGTCAAACGCACGGCGAACCGGCTGTACGTGCTGCGGCTGGACCTGGCCATGCCTGTCTGCTTGGTGGCCAAGCTGGATGAGCCAGCATGGCTGTGGCACGCACGGCTCGGGCATCTTCACTTCCGAGCGGTGAAAGCCATGTCCACGAGGGGCATGGTGCGTGGGATGCCGCAGGTCGATCACGTCCACGAGATCTGCGACGGCTACACACTCGGGAAGCAGCATCGCCTGGCATTCCCGCGCGCGAGTCCACACCGTTCAGAGCGTGCACTGGATCTCGTGCACATCGACCTCTGCGGCCCGATCAAACCAGCTACAACAGGCGGTAACCAGTATTTCCTATTAGTAGTTGATGATTATAGCAGATATATGTGGCTCGAGGTCCTCAGGTCCAAGGACGAGGCGTTTTCCCGCTTCAAGAAGATCCAGGCAATCGCGGAGGCGAAGCAGAGCTGTCGCCTGCGCGCGTTCCGCTCTGACAGAGGGGGCGAGTTCAATTCTGGTGAGTTCAAGGCCCATTGTGAGACGAACGGCATCGCCCACCACACCACCGCGCCCTACTCGCCGCAGCAGAACGGCATCGTCGAGCGCCGCAACCAGACGGTGGTTGAGATGGCCCGGTGCATGCTGAAAGGCATGGGCATGCCGGCCACGTTCTGGGGCGAGGCGGTAAAGTGCGCCGTCTACATCCTCAACAGAGCTTCGACCAGAAGCCTCAACGGCGTGACGCCGTACGAGGCCTGGAACAAGAGAAGCCCCACTGTCGAACACCTGCGCACGTTCGGCTGTGTGGCTCACATGAAGAAGACAGGACCCGGAGTGACGAAACTCTCAGATCGCTCCGTGCTCACCGTGTTCATCGGGTATGAGGAGGGCGCGAAGGCCTATCGAGTGTACGGCCCGGCGGCAAAGCGAGTGCATGTCACTCGCGACCTGGTGTTCGAGGAACGGCGCGCGTGGAAATGGGCGGGCGACACCGGCTCTGCAGGCGGCGGCGAACCGCTGTCGCCATCCTTCTCTGTGACGTACAGCACCGAGACCGGAGAGCACCTGGTCGACGCCGGTGACACGGACGGGCACTCGGGATCGCCTGACGATGTCAGACATTCATCGCCGGCGGTCGCCACGCCAACGAATGCTACACCCTTGCCGACAGGGGACCGGCGCACTCCTCCCACACACGACAGCGCCCTGGACGCTGACGCGGTCCAGAGATACAGGCGCCTGGCGAGTGTGTACGACGCCACCAAGCCCGTGCCCACTCCACCAGAGGCGCCCGATCCAGCGTTCGACGACGACGAGCTCGAGACTCTGTGCCTCGCCACGGTGGACGAGCCGGTGTGCGTCGAGGAGGCGCTGTCCTCCCTCGAGTGGAGGGCAGCAATGGAGGAGGAGATGAAGGCCATCGCCGACAACAACACGTGGACGCCCGCAGCGCTGCCCACCGGGTCGCGAGCGATCGGGCTGAAGTGGGTCTTCAAGTTGAAAAAGGACGCCGACGGGAACGTGGTGAAGCACAAGGCCAGACTCGTCGTCAAGGGGTACGCCCAGCGCCAGGGGGTGGACTTCGACGAGGTATTTGCACCAGTGGCACGGATGGAGACGGTGCGCGTGCTGATCGCGCTCGCCGCGCATGCCGGCTGGCCTGTTCACCACATGGACGTCAAGTCGGCCTTCCTGAACGGCGATCTCGCTGAGGAGGTCTTCGTCCACCAACCAGAAGGGTTCATCAACGACGACAACCCGCACGGCGTCCTCAGGCTCAGCAAGGCGTTGTATGGGCTGCGACAGGCACCACGGGCATGGTATGCAAAGCTCGACGCATCACTCTGTGAGCTTGGTTTTGTGCGCAGTCCCCTGGAGCATGCCGTGTACAGGCGCGGTAGCGAGACCTCATTCCTGCTGGTTGGGGTCTACGTTGATGATCTGATCATTACGGGGACAGACGGCATCGACATCGCTGCGTTCAAGGCCGAGATGCAGCACTTGTTCAAGATGAGCGACCTCGGGTTGTTATCTTACTATCTCGGGATTGAGGTGAAGCAGGAGCACGGTAGGATCACTCTCTGCCAGCGTGGGTACGCCGAGAAGGTGCTTGAGCGCGCCGGCATGGCCGGGTGCAACCCGGGCCAAACTTCCATGGAGGTGAGGCTCAAGCTCTGCAAGGAGGACGGTTCGCCACCGGCGGACGCAACTGAATATCGCAGCATCATAGGATGCCTGCGCTACCTCGTCAACACACGCCCCGACATCGCTCTGGCCGTCGGAGTGACAAGCCGGTACATGGAGGCGCCCAGCACACGCCATTGGACCGCGGTGAAGCAGATCCTCAGGTACATCCGCGGCACTTTGCACTATGGGTGCAGCTACATGAAGGGCTCCGGAGCTCCGTCACTCGTCGGCTTCAGCGACAGTGATCACGGTGGCGATGTGGACGATCGCAAGAGCACATCAGGCGTGGTGTTCTTCCTCGGTGGCAGCGTAGTCACCTGGACCTCGCAGAAGCAGAAGGTGGTGGCAACTTCGTCCTGCGAGGCAGAGTACGTGGCCGCGGCGGTGGCGACATGCCAAGGGGTGTGGCTGAGTCGCCTCCTGGCTGATCTGACGGGGCGGTCGGTGGAAAAGTTTCAACTCTACATCGACAACAAATCCGCAATTGCCCTGAGCAAGAACCCGGTGCATCACGACCGGAGCAAACACATCGACATCAAGTATCATTTCATCCGTCAGTGTTTGGAAGAGAACAAGCTCGACGTTGATCACGTCGGCACTGACGAGCAGCTCGCAGATATCCTCACCAAGGCGCTGGGGAAGATCATGTTCGTGGAGATGCGGGCGAAGATTGGTGTGGCAGGCTTAAGGGGGTGAATTGTTAGCCTAATCCTGCCCTGTTGTTTTTCTGTCAGTTTCGTCAGGTTCAGAGAATAACGCTGCAGTGGCAGCCGTAGCTAGGTTCAATTATCTTTCAGTTAACTTTGGATTCGCTTGATTAGTTAGCTTAGGCCGCAAGATGCGTTCTGTGCGATCTGTGGCGATATAGTAGGAGTGGCAGGAGTGCGCTCGAGGTCGTGGGATGGCACGATCTGGTAGCCTAAGCGAGTCTCGCTGCATGTTTGTTTCGTTCTCTGAATAAAAGGAGCAGAAACCAGAAAAGCTGCAACAGTTCGCAGCGCAAATCTCTCTCGCCTCTTGAGTTCTCTCTCGGCTTCGTTCTGAATCCACAACAACAACACGTCGTAGCTTGTAATACTGTAGTTCTCTTGTGCTGCTTAACATGATTGAAAATGTATGAAAATACTGGATCGATTAGTTCGAGTCTCAGCTCAGATAGTGATTTTCTTTTGTGTGTACACATGTTTGTGGTGTGACGACGGCAGCTGACTGATTTGGTTGCCATCTTGTCTACTAGCAACATGCTGACACTTGATGTTGTTCTTGAGGCCTCAGACAAGGCGTGTAGCAGAGAAAGAAGGGACATTTTGGTCCGTGCGTGTAGTATTATCGTTTTATCAATTAGCCTTGAAAGTTTTGGCGGCTGCGGGGCTCAACCGGCGGCGAAAGGGACGCGCTCCTGGGGCAGCCTCTGGAGACCACCGGCGTAGCTGAGAGCCGACGCGTGTGGAGGAGATCAGGTACACCACCTGTTCGATGAACTGCCGTAATGATGCGGTGTGATTATTTGCTCTATCATATGCTATCGTGGCTTTGGGACTTTATTTATAAGCCGGGCATAATGCCTTTCGTCTAGAAGTATAGTATGACCTGCCGATCGGTATTTTTGTTGTTGGATTTGGCGCAGGGACAAGCCACCTTCAAGGGATGAACTGGAAACGGTAGAGAACAAGTTTGACGGCATTCCTCTTAAATTCTGTCAAGTTGATAATGGGCATATCAGCTTCCTCTCCTTTGATAAAGTTACACTTCCTACTTTTCCCTGATACATAGCCGCAGGAATGGTTTTTAGCTTTCGCCTGTTCTGTCCTGTAAAGCTCCCACTGGCTGCATCAGGATGTCTGCTTCTGTGCCGCTTCTCAGGGCCGAGAAAGTCGCCAGGTTGATCTTTAGGTTCTCCAGTTGTGTGTGGAATCGTGTCCACTCTTTGCTGTTTGCTTACTGCTGTCTGCTGGATACTGATGATGCTGTTTCGGGTGGTGCAACAGGAAAATTTGGGTTTTCCAACTACGATGAATGCCACACTTTTCGGGCTGAGAAAGTTGCCAGGTTGATCTTCAGGTTCTTCAGTTGGAATGCTCATGAGCAGCGAGCGTGTCAGGAAGCGAAACCATGATGTTTTTCCTTTGGTAACGAGGAGTGCATCATTTCCCGAGGCTCCCTAACACAGTAGATGGCCTTTAACTTCTAGCTGGAACTTGCAACCTATAGAGATGTTCTATATTTCGAAAGGAAGGCGTATCCGATTTGCAGTCCAGAAAACATGTTGTGTTCGAGCAAGAGATCATCGAACCACTGTCATTCGGCCAGGCTAGCTCATGTTTGATTAGTATTGTATAACCAGCAGTCTGTCACTGAGGTGATTTGCCATATGCGTACAAATAATGATATCATGATAAACAGACGTGGCCTGTCTGTAATTTTATTTTTTGCAGGTGAGCCTACCTGTAATGTTACTTCAGCTAGCGGATGCCGCATCTCCACTGATACAAAAAAGCACCACTTCCCGAGGTCCTGCCATGCTAGGAAGCTCGAGTGCCTGAGCTACCGATCTTGGTCTAAACTTCTATGATGCTCTTTTATTAGCCTGAAAAACCAAGTAAACTACTACTCCGTCCGTACGCTCTTATATACTATGGCATGGAGGGAGTACTTTGATTTCGATTGTCAGTTGAAAGAAAATGTTTTATACGTACAATTTAGCATGCATAAGCTGATAATTATCCTTCTGTTTTGGAGAGCCTGGCCGGGCATTATAATTTGCCATTAGCCTTGTCTGATTTCACCTTGAACAGGTTAAATAGACAAGCAAATCAAGGAGCTACAGCTAATCCAGAATGAGCTTTATGATTTTATTTTTTTGCGGGACACAATTTTTGTTCTTTATGGTGTACAAATTCATGATGGTGTGCTACTAAGGTTTTATCGATTTTAGACTGAGTTTTCTATATACAACTCCCTCCGTTCCAAATTACTCGTCACAGAAATGGATGTATCTAGAACTAAAATACATCTAGATACATCCATACCTACGACAAGTAATTCGGAACGGAGGGAGTAGTTAGTAGTATTAGTAAACCAAAGATTATTATTCAAATATTCAAGTAATTTTTTAACATGTGTACAGGGCACCATTAGATTCCAGGGATATTTTCAGTCAAAATCCATGCAAAAAAACGAGAGGAAGAGTTTTTCTCCAACTCCACATCGTAGATGCACACAACCACTGCCACATGAATTTTATTTCTTATATCTCCCGACACAATTGTCACTAAGGGGAAGTAATTAAATGATTGTTGGAATTTAGTCACTGCAAATGCATCATAAGTGATAACATGATTGGTTCTAGTGCATCAAATGTATTTGAAGGTCGAGACTGGGGTTTTCCACTATCAACACTGGTACATATATATGGTACATATGACAATTTTAATATATGACCTTTGCCTCCTCGCAAAAATATATATTCATATCTGTTCACGTACTTTTCTTTTTAAATTTATAGCGTTTTCCATAAAGCAAGGTACGTTTCTTCGTTTTTTTGTCCGTTCATTCGTATTATATTTTCTAGATTTTTCTATCTTAGGAGTTCATGCTGCCATTGTTCATGAAATATCAAGTCATTGTAATATTTTGATTTATGTTCCTTTGTTCATGAGACTAGAAACCACAACTTTGAGGCTCATAACCTCGTCAAATTTGCTTGTAATCTGAATGTAGGTAGGCACGTATGGCTAGGTAACCCCTATGACCCAGCACATGTGCCTATGAACATCCTTAAATAATAAAGTGGTGAGGTTTCTTCTAAAAAAACAGTGGGGATCAAGAGGTAATATCACCGATAGTCATAAAACTTGCGCTTGATGTTCAATTTGATGCTAGAACTTTAAAAATACGGAATTGTAATCACATAACTGACTCAATCGTGCACATATGTCACAAAGTACCTTTGCGGGTATATCCGTGTATAGGCCCCACCTGTCAGTCAGTCAGCAGATGCATTTTTGCATGAAACCTCCTTGTATTTTTTTATTTGCAAAAAAGCAGACCACTATACTGCAATAATTAATGCCTAAAATGCGCGCGCAAGGTCTCAAACAAGCTACACGCTCTAGCAACATTACTGAGACTAGCCACTCCAACCATCAAGTTTGGATCTCTGATCTGGATAACAACATTATACGTACAGGACAAGAAAGCACGCGCTATTTTAAAGATATTTGCAAAACATAAGTACAAATTTGTTTTTCAAATATTTGTGAGTTAAAAATATTTTACATACATACGATGATTAGTAGATATTATTTTAAATATAAAAATGTTTATTCTGAAAAACTGTATTTTAATAAACATAAGACAAAAATATTTAAGATATTTGTAAAACTTAAGTCATAAATTCATGTTCAAATATACGTGTTTTGAAAATATTATACATACAAACGTTCAATAGTAAATAAAAACATTTAAATATAAACTTGTCTATTCTATAAAAATATTTAGTTAATACGTACAATGAAAATGTTTATTAAGTAAATATGTTTAGTGAGTCCATAAAAAATATATACTCATGTCTTATATTTAAACTATACAAAATGATGAATACAAACATTTACTAAATATTTATGATTTTTAATATAATTTAAATTTTATATATGATTTAATATTCATATCAACACTTTTCGTTTTATATTAGGGAAAGATTGTTCATCATACAACATTTTTATAACTCGTAAATATTAATATAAATATAGAAATATTTTTAAATAATATATAATATTTTTTGAAATTAGGTTACTCATGTGTATGTACAATTTCTATAACACACAAATATTTAAAGATTATTTTTATTACTGAAATTATAATTTACAAACTATCTACAAATTTCTAAAATACTGAACAGGTGCAAAATGGGCTGCATGAGCGCCTTTGTCCTATTAAATTCATATCCTTCGCTTAAAAAAAGAAATTTAAATTCATATCTCGCTAGTCATCAATTATCGACATATACAGGTGCATGTTGTAGTGGCCAGGGTTTCTTTTGTGCTAGCCTCTGGTCGTAAGTTGGAGACTTGGTAGCTACACTTATTTATGTTAATTTCCATTCTATAATAACATGTGGGACACGTACCAGTACATATAGACTTTTTATCCTTAGAGCAATTCTAGCAGACCCCGCAAAAATAGGACCAGCAAAACGCATTTGCGGGTTCACGAAAATTGCTTTTGCGGGTCAAAAACATACGCGTCCGAGCAGAACCCGTATCTAAACCTGTATAATTTGAAAAACTTCTTTCGCGGGAGAAATTGCATAAACACGGTTCATCACATACTACATTGTTCATCGCATACTATATAGTTCATCACATTACAAGCATACATACTACGTTAAGCTAGTACTAGGGGGTCGGATCTAAACGGCGGCGAGGTCGCGGCAACTAGACGACGCCGTGGAGGAGTTGGACGCTCACTCCTCCTCGCCGGAGCTGCAGAGATCAATGACTTCTCCGCCTGCTTCGGGCGGATGCGGCGCACTACTCGACCTTCTCCTTGGCGGCGAGGTTGGCGGCAACCGCCTGCCGCCACTCGAGGGCTTCGAGCTCCTCGGCGTGGTGGCGGCGCTCCTCCTCCTCGCGCACGCTCCGCTCGGCGATGGCGGCGGCGCTCCTCCTCCTCGCGCATGCTCCGCTCGGCGATGGCGGCGGCGACGGCGGCGAACTCCGTGACGTAGTCCTCGGGCCCGACGACCCCACGGCGGCCGAGCGGAGCAGGCTCCTCGGGCTCCTCCTTCACCGGCATGAAGGGGAACGGCGCCGGCGCTCCGGCTCCTCCTCCTCCTCGTCCGACCACTCCCTCTTCACGGGGAGGAAGCCCGCGGCGAAGGAGGAGGAGGATCCAGCGTACGAAGAATGCGCGGAGGAGAACGACGCGCGCCGGCGGTCGTACTCCACCGTCTCGCGGCGGTCGAAGCTCGCTGACGGCGAAAGCCCGCGGTTGGTCCACTTCCGCGCGCCGCACTTCCTTGCGCCGTCGGACCAGACGCGCCGCTCGCGCTCCGTGTCCCTCTCACGGACGGATCGACTGCCGGAGCCACGTCCGGAGCTCCACATTCGCCCCCCACATGGCGGCTGGAGGCGGGGCGGAGGGTCGTCGGCGGCGAGAAATTGGGACAGGAGAAAGGGGGATCGGCTGGCTCGGGGCGGCGGGGGATAGGGTTTGGACCCGCAAAAGGGTCGCGGAACCGCACTTATAGTGCCCGGGGCGTGCGGTTTGCGGGCTATGGTAAAAGTTTTTACGGGTCGGGCGAGTATGCGGGCTCTGCTCTGGCCGCAAAATTGGCCCGAGCCCGCATACTCGCCGGAATTTTTGCGGGCCGGGGTGTTTTGCGGGGTCTGCTAGAATTGCTCTTAGCGGGCATCTGAATGCGACTGGTGTAGTGGCTAGACTTGCTAGTGTGGTAATCCTGGGTAGTGCGTTCCAGACCTTGTGCGCCCAATTTTTTGTGTTAAGTTTCACAGGACAGTGTTTAACTTTCCTGCAAATAAAAAGAATATGAAGTGATTTTATGCAAAAATACATCACGGCGATCGACCTTTCCCATGGATAAAAAAAATGCAAGGGTGAAACTCTTGGTCAAGCACCTCCAGTCAATGACAGGTGGGGCCATACACACCAATACGCCAGCATACGTATTATGTGACCGTATGTGTGTTGGAAATATGCCCTAGAGGCAATAATAAAATGATTATTATATTTCCTTGTTCATGATAATTGTCTATTATTCATGCTATAATTGTATTATCCGGAAATCGTAATACATGTGTGAATACATAGACCACAATGTGTCCCTAGTGAGCCTCTAGTTGACTAGCTCGTTGATCAACAGATAGTCATGGTTTCCTGGCTATGGACATGGGGATGTCATTGATAATGGGATCACATCATTAGGAGAATGATGTGATGGACAAGACCCAAACCTAAGCATAGCACAAAGATCGTGTAGTTCGTTTGTTGTAGCTTTTCTGAATGTCAAGTATCATTTCCTTAGACCATGAGAATTGTGCAACTCCCGGATACCGTAGGAGTGCCTTGGGTATGCCAAACGTCACAACGTAACTGGGAGACTATAAAGGTACATTACAGGTATCTCCGAAAGTGTCTGTTGGGTTGGCACGAATCGAGACTGGGATTTGTCACTCCGTATGACGGAGAGGTATCTCTGGGCCCACTCGGTAATGCATCATCATAATGAACTCAATGTGATCAAGTGGTTGATCACGGGATCATGCATTACGGTACGAGTAAAGTGACTTGCCGGTAATGAGACTGAACAAGGTATTGGGATACCGACGATCGAGTCTCGGGCAAGTAACGTACCGATTGACAAAGGGAATTGAATACGGGATTGATTAAGTCCTCGACATCGTGGTTCATCCGATGAGATCATCGAGGAGCATGTGGGAGCCAACATGGGTATCCAGATCCCGCTGTTGGTTATTGGCCGGAGAGCCGTCTCGGTCATGTCTACGTGTCTCCCGAACCCGTAGGGTCTACACACTTAAGGTTCGGTGACGCTAGGGTTGTAGAGATATGAGTATGCAGTAATCCGAAAGTTGTTCGGAGTCCCGGATGAGATCCTGGACGTCACAAGGAGTTCCGGAATGGTCCGGAGGTGAAGAATTATATATAGGAAGTGTAGTTTCGGCCATCGGGAAAGATTCGAGGTCACCGGTATTGTACCGAGACCACCGGATGGGTCCCGGGGGTCCACCGGGTGGGGCCACCCATCCCGGAGGGCCCCATGGGCTGAAGTAGGGAGGGGAACCAGCCCATAGTGGGCTGGTGCGCCCCCCCCCTTGGGCCCCCCTGCGCCTAGGGTTGGAAACCCTAGGGTGGGGGCGCCTCCACTTGCCTTGGGGGGCACTCCACCCCCACCCCCTTGGCCGCCCCCTTAGGAGATCCCATCTCCTAGGGCCGGGCCCCCCCAGGGGGCCTATATAAAGGGGGGAGGGAGGGCAGCCGCACCTGAAGTCTTGGCGCCTCCCTCTCCCCTGCTACACCTCTCCCTCTCGCAGAAGCTCGGCGAAGCCCTGCTGCGATCACTGCTGCATCCACCACCACGCCGTCGTGCTGCTGGATCTTCATCAACCTCTCCTTCCCCCTTGCTGGATCAAGAAGGAGGAGACGTCATCCGCTCCGTACGTGTGTTGAACGCGGAGGTGCCGTCCGTTCGGCACTTGGTCATCGGTGATTTGGATCACGGCGAGTACGACTCCATCATCCCCGTTCTCTTGAACGCTTCCGCTCGCGATCTACAAGGGTATGTAGATGCACTCTTCTCTCGTTGCTAGTTGACTCCATAGATTGATCTTGGTGAAACGTAGAATTTTTTTTTGTTTTCTATTTGTTTTCTACTATGATCCCCAACAATGTGCATGTTTGAGTCAAGTTGAGTGACTGCATTTCCATATTTTCAAAGTTCTAGCATCAAATTGAACATCCAGTGCAAGTTCTATAATTGGCCGTGATATTACCTCTGTGAACTATCTATGAATCGTCTTTCTTATCTATTTTTAATCTATGCATATGTTTCTTTTATATTTGTTCGGAGTGCATATGTTGTTTGTGCGAGAGCGTTTTTTTTTTGCAGCGGCTGCTAGAGCGGCTCGCGCGCCTTAAAATTTGCAGCGGCCGCTGGAGCAAACGCAGCCCACCGCGCAAAAATAGACGCTCCGCGAGCTGTAAACGTGTTGGAGATGCTCTAAGGAATCATCCTTTTCTGAGTCCGGACTCGTTTGCACCCGTGTTGAATAAAAAAAATCAAAACAAATACTAGAATTTTTTAAAAATTCCAAAAAAATTCTCATAGTAGACAATTTGGTGCGTGAAGTCTAGCCCAATTTTCAAATAATTTGGACAACTGAGCAACTCTCGGCAAGAAAGACAAATTCAGGGTATGTAAAAAAGTTTACTATTCAGGTACTGTTTTGACTCGATTTGTCTTTTTTGCTGAGAGTTACTCATATGTCCAAATAAGCTAATTTTTGGAGCAAACCTTACGCAATAAATTGTCTACCATGGGAAAAAGAACTGGATTTTTTTTTTGAATATTTCTAGTATTTTTTTATTTTATTTTTCTGATCGGGTGCAGATGAGCTGGCACCGAATCGCTGTTCACTTCTTATTGTAATATCAGCATATAGATTATCTTTTGCCAGGGCCGGCTCCCTTGACTTGCTTCTTAGTAGATGTTCAAGAGGAAGTAGTTTGCAAAAGCAGGCAAGAAAACCAAATTCAAGTTGGCCAAGATTACAATTTGGGCTAGCATGGTATTAGGACCGATTTTCTTGATTTTATCACTCATTATGGGCATGCGTTCAGAGAATACAAACAGGGATTTACAAACAAAAAAGAAGTCAAAAAAGAATTCATTCTCACTTTCTTTTCTGTTGTGTGAAAGATAAAAGTCTTTACGCGAGAGCAATAGAGGATGGGATACATCTATCTCTTCTAAGCAACCTCTTCTGAATTCTTAAGACCATTCTTGCAGTCGGATACCATGCTCAAGAGGAAATAGTGTTGGGAACCAGCAGTACACAGGGATAAAACAAAAGTGGAAGAATGTCACTATTATTCAGTCTCCTTGAACGAACCAAGCTGATAATAACAGCAGTGGCCGAGTCA
The DNA here is from genome assembly GCF_003073215.2 of Triticum urartu. NCBI lineage: Eukaryota > Viridiplantae > Streptophyta > Magnoliopsida > Poales > Poaceae > Triticum > Triticum urartu. The sequence continues at coordinate 119,462,974 of NC_053027.1, forward strand.
TATTTACACAGGAATCCGAGCATTATGTACACAAGGCAGCAAGCAAACGCAGACGAAGCAACTGAGCAAAGCCATAAATAAACTTTAAACAAGTGGCTGTATATTTACAGTTGAGGTTTTTTTTCTCCCTTCATTTCAGCAGCCATGGCTAGGCAGGATCAGGAAGGCGTTCTTGCTTCAACGAGCAGTGGCAGCAGTGTCAGGCAGCATCGCCACCGTCACCACGAAGTACTCGCGGCCTGCCGGCAGGCCATAGGGGTTGCTGTTCAGCGCGGACCGCCGATGGCCGCCAGGGCGCGGCGAGGCTTCGTTCTGGTCGGTGTGCTTTACCGCGCGCCGCTCAATGTGCACGATCTGGCCGATTATGTAGGCGGGCTGCCGAGGAAGGTGGGGCTCCGTGAACAGGGCTACCGACTCCTCGGAGAGGTAGTAGTTCGACCGGCTCCGGTTGATCGCCTCGTAGTGCCCAGCAGGGTTCCGGACAAACACCGCAAGCTCGTGGACGTCGAAATGCCCAACCGATATCTTCTCCTTGCTGGCCTGTTGAAACAGTTTTGAAGCACACGCTACACCTTACTTGCTCGTTACCGCAAATTAACAGTACAAGAGATTAACTCATACAAATTCAATCAGGTCTAACTTTATAATAGATTTCAAATCCACAGCATGCCTGTTAATACTCACTCATGTTCACGAGTCATGTTATGTCATTACTTTTGGGTAGTTCATTATTTTACCAAATTCAAGGTTTGTCTGATTTTTTATGAGTATCTTACCAACGAAAATATTCACATTCTATGATTAGAGAAGCTGAATTCCGTACCTGTTTTTCCAGTTGAAATTTACTATATAGATTGTTGACCAGTGTTTTCTTCTCCTCCAACTCTTTTATAAGAATCCCATGTGCTGCTTCCACCCTTGAGTAGCGTTCTATCAGCTCCTCACTCTGCCGTGACAGGAAACTAACCTTGTCCGCAAGGATCTTAATGCATTGCTGGAACTGAGTGGTAGAATCAGCTTCATCCTTCTTTACAGAACTGGAACAAAACAAGCCATTACAAAGGGGCCAGCAAGTACAGAACAACACTTAGATATCTCTTTCAGTAGGAAAAGGATCAAAGCCAAGGACATTAAAAACAAACATATCTCTAGGTTAGTAACTAGTAACATAAAAATTGGCAAAAATAACTAATTCTCTGGAGGCACTGACTATGATTTTAACACCAGATTCTAAAATACGATGTGCTTGACATTATCCCTCCGACAATTCATTTTCTCCCTAGGAGCAGATACACTTTTGTAATGAAATACTCAAATCCTTTGGCCAAGAACAGCAAATGTCTCTTTAGTCTCACATCAAGACACTAACACAAAATACAACAATCTGCACCTGCTTCCAATAAATGATTTACATTCAGTTGGATTATTCATTAGTTCTAAAGAAAGCCCAATCATCATGCATTGCTGATAAATCAGATATGTGTACCACAATGGGCTTGAAATGATACACACTGAGCAGTCAGTATACATATAACTTGACACAAATTAACGCAAATGAGAGAAACATGATACCTTGCTAAGGAGAGGGCTAAAGTTCGCAAAGAGTCTGCAAAGCCAGACATGCCCGGTGCGGTGACACAATTATTTAGTCTTTCAAACAGACCATGTATCCTCAGAGCAGATGACCTCAAAGCATCATACTCAACAGCCCTTCTATCAGCGGAACATTTGTTGGTACGAGCCTCTTCCCTTGCCTCATGCAAGCAGTTTTCCAGGTGCGCACAATTAATCTGTATCAAGATTTATAAAATACAAAATAAGTAATGTTGCTTTATGTAAGCATGGAAGGAATACTTCAATTTGCAGAAAGCAGGTGAAGATTAATCTGTATATCTTACCTGAGACTCGTCAAGTAGAACACGAGCATTTTCAAGTTCTTCCTTAAGAGAGTTAACTTCGCCCATCACAGAGCTAAGTTTACTTTCTGCCTCATCCAACTGTTTTGATTTTTTATCTATTGTGTTTTGCAACTCTGACACAAAGAGCTCGTTATTCCTAAACTCCAAAGTATGATGTTCATTGGTTTTGGAGTTTAAGATGCCAAGAGGACCTTCTACAGGAATATCCGAAGTATCCACCATAGTGAGGTGAGTCAACATCTGCCCTTCCTTATCAATATTGACAACCTTATGTTCATTATCACGTGAAAATTCTGCCATGGGAGCATCCAGATTACCGCATCCTGCTGAGTTAAGTAATTGCAAGTTCAGTGCGCCTGAAACGTCAGTCATATTCTCATCACCACCTTCTGTTTGTTTAGATGGCTGTTCAGATGTTGATGATGTCTCATCCATGGCCACACTTGATTCGTCACGCAGATGGGTTTGCCTACCTCCATCCAGGTTGCAGTCATTACCTTTGAATGTAGAAAGAAGGAAATCTGATGCGCTTTTGCTTCCTGAAACCATTTGCCCGTGTATGTACTGATTCGCTAATTGTTCCTCAAGCTCCTGTATACGCTTTTCAAAGGACAAGCACTGCTCCTGCTTTGCTTTCAACACTGACTGAAGCTGGTTGGCATATTCATCCTTCGCGGAAAGTGCCTGAGCTGTTTTCTCTCTTGCATTTCTCAACACATTATCATTCTGCCCTTCATCAATAGATTCATGTGCGTATTCAGCACCAAAAGTGCAGAGAACTGCAATTGCAGAAGCGAGCTCTGCTTTTAATCTGGCGTTCTCTACTTCTAATACACTAGTCCCTGTTATATCAACAGTATCACAGCCCCCAAAAAAATCCTGGGAATCCATTTGGCCATCAGTATTCAGACTGTTTTGTTCGGCGTTAGTGAAATTTCCAGTGGTACTAGAATCACTTGATGAAGACTTATGTTGCTGTGACCTCTCAGGTTTCGAAAGAGACCCCACTAAAGACCGGGGGGCGAGCTTTTCCAGATCATCAACATCAATTGGAAGTAGATCGCAATCAAACGGTGCAATGTTTACATCACACTGGCTAGGTGAACCAAACAGCCCCATGGAACCCATGATTTCTCCTCGAATGTACTTACGCCATGTACGAAGGAAAACCTCGCGTCTCCTTATCTCCACTTCACGCTCTGCTGCTAGTTTTTCAGCAAGCTGTCCAGCCAAGCCAGTATACAGCTTGAAAGAATGCCTTCTTCGCACGACCTCGGCAAGACAAGCCTTGTATGCATGGCCCAAGCCACCCAGTAGTTTCAGATAAGAAAATTCTTTGTCTCGACTATCTATTGCCTCTTCGTATAAAATGAACTGACTCATCATCATGTCCTTGATATCAATTTGAGCAGATTTGACCCCTTTCACGCAAACATGTACTAGAGTATTTGTTTCGTTTTTCTTGGTCTTGCATTTCTGAAGCAAGTTTGTAAGCATGCGATCAAACTTACGTACGCTGGGCAAATTATCCTTTTCATGTACCTCATAGATACGACCAACTGCTGAAACTGCATCATGAGGTCGGACAGAAGCGGACAGCTGGCTCCTTGAGCATTCATCAACAAGCTTCTTTGATGTATCCACGTCTTTACTGCAGAACATAAGAGTTCTCAGAATATAGTGTGAAAGAATCATGTTTCAATTATGGCACAAAAGATGGATAATAAATATAGTAGTTACCAGATTAATTAAGACTCAGGATAAGAAACTGTTATGTGGTAGTGGTACCATAAGTTCATAGCATATAAAGACCAGATAACATATCCCAATAAACTGTTATCCCTTCATTCAGATAAGTGCCGATCTCGCTTGTTACACTGTTAACATATTACTAATGCAAATCATAAGAACTTAGAAACTTTTTGGTAGAACCAACATATTTTCTACACAATAAAATGGCAATCCATTGTTTACTCCACCATGCAAAACCATTTTCCAGCGTTTTGTAAGTAGTTTAATTACCAGCAACTCAAATTCAAGCCAATCTACATGGTAGTCAACTAGTCATTAACTCAAGGTCAGTAATAGTTCTCCTGAAGTACGCACAGAAAAGCAACAACTAGTTAAATATATGGTCATTGCTTCAGTCTAACCTTAGAGACTGCATGATGCTCTTCTGGTCACCGATGACTCTATGATGCTCCTTTATCAGTGCCTCCAGATCCTTCCATGCACTCGAGCTCATAGAGTTCAACAAGCTCTCCACCCTCCTCTTTAACTCCTGAAATTTTGCCTTCAGCGGCGAGACAAAATCCTCAAAACCCCTCTGTGAGCTTAAGTACTCATCTGCCAGCTTCCTCAATCTATTCTCATCCATAAGGTCCAGCAAGCACCGTCTGCCCTCACACTGAAGGTGTGGATGCAACTTAATAGCACGCAACCTCTGCACATCTCTCTCGAAGGTTGACAGAACTTCGTCGTATCCACGGTGCTGCTGAGCAAAGGACCGCATGAAATTTGAATAGCGCAGTGAGGGCTTGCGGAATGCTTGCTCCAGGTTGCTCCTAGCCATGTCCAGAGCACGCTCCTGCACCTGCCACTCCCGCAGCAGCCTCCTGCACACCTCGTACTTGGCCACGCTAGATTGGTACAGCGCGTTGGCCACCTGGAAGTCATACCTGAACCTGACTTCGTAAGACACCAGCGCCTTCAAGGCCGGGTCAGCAGACACCTCCAGTGCGGTGTCCTGCGGCCGGGGCGGCGGCGGAATCGATGGCTCAGGGATGTCGATAGACTCCGGCGCCGGTGGCGGCGCGTCGGCATGGAGGCGAGCCTTGTTGTAGAGGAAGACCTCGCGGTCGTCGCGGGGGAGGTTGTAGTGGGCGAGGTGGTTGGCGCCGTCGAGGGGGATGTTGCCGCAGAGGAGGAGCTGGTCGGCGGGCGGGACGCCGCAGACGTGCTCGATGGCGCGCTGGATGGCCTCGACCCGCGTGCCGCCCCCGCACTCGAACTCCATGCTGTGGCCGTTCTCCGCCACGTGCACCATCAGCTTCTGCCCCAGCGCCGCGCCCTCCGCGCCGGCGCTGCCGCCCGCCGTCACCGCCGACCCGGAACTCATCTTCCCGGACAAGTTCCCCTCCACCAGATTTTGCTGTACTTTTTTTTCCCTGCTTTCCTTTTCTGCCTCACGCCCCTTCAGATTAAAAATCTGCGGTTCTACCACGCCACCAAACAAGGCAGCCACCAAACGGCACGGAGTCGTAGCCCAGGCACCAAATCCTCAATCTCTCGGCGCCCAGTCGCGCACGAAGCCCGCGGCCTGCCTTCCCACCGATCGCGCGCACCCAATCTCCGACCCGTGCGGCGGGAAGGCGGCGGCTCCCTTGGAAATTCCGGCGAGAGACGGGGGCTCCTGGGTGGGATCGACGTGTCTCGCCCCCAATTCGGCCGGTTCACCAACCCCGCACGGATTTGGGCTGGGGATGGATAGCTTTCGGGGTTTCCCACCCTCCCTTGCGGGCGGACGGAAGCGACCTCCTCCAACCCAAATCTGAGTCCTCCCGGGGTACGACTCCGGCTCCGGCTGCGTTTGATTCGGTCGCGGAGGTTGGGGGCGGAGACGAGACGAGATGAGTTGGGATTTTCTTTCTCCCCTGCTTGGGAAGGATTGGGCAGTGGCGTCAGGAAGGAAGACGAGCAGACGAGGAGGGAGGGGGAGAACAAAAAGGGAAAGTTTACAGGGGGCGGATGAAAGAGTGGGGTATGCTGCCGTGTGGGAGTACAATGTTGCGGGGTGTTTCGCGGAGGGGTCCTTCTCGGTTCCGCTAATTGACGTGGTGTGAATTATTGGAGGAGAGAGAGCTTTTTTTTTTTGCATTGGAGGAGAGAGAGCTTGCTTCTCTCGCAAGGGTAGAACCGGTGGCCGGTAGCAAGGATAGTACATTGTATATTTAATTAATATAATTATTAACAAAAAAAACGTGTCTAGATGTACGTATCTGTATATATAGATAATCTGAGTTGATTAATTCGGACCGAAGGTAATATGTAATACTCTTTGTCAGATGTATCTATAAGTATTTTTGTCACATGATCATTTTTTTTCTATTTTGCCCACATGATCTTAGATTAGATGATCATGGTCAGCTCAGTTGGTCCTCACTGTGGGGAAAATTGTTAGCATATCCTAATTTTGTTCGAAGCTACAAGCATCATGTACATGTACATGATCTACGTGGTGTATGCGAGGTCATGTGTGAGTGTGAGTCCCTCTATTATTGTGTGATGGTATCCACGCAGATGCTACAAGTCTCACAGGGTATATCCTGTTGGAAATATTATCCTGATTAGACTAATCCATGAGTAATAAGTATGGCAAATACGATATGCATTTTATATCGATACCTAAGCATGTGAGCACGTACAGTATATAAAACCAAAATATCTATAAACAATATATATACGACCAGCATATGAACGAGCAAGTAGGGGATGAACGAGTCATACCCTTCGGTTGGCCAGGCCAACGTGGCGGCTGTAGCCTCGGCATCGGTCGAGGCCTTCTTCTTGGCGACTTCATCGTCAGCCATGGAGTCGATGCAGGAGAAGTAGTGGAGGCAGAGGCAGACGGAGACAGGAGCGGGTTGGGAGCAGTCGCGTCGAGACGCTCCCCAAAAACCTTATTGTCATTCTCCGGGCAGAATCTCGAACGACGGGGTTCCGGAGGCACCTGCTCTTCCAACCAACCGTGCACGCGGTCGTCGGGATGGGATCGCCGGAAGCAGCACACTGAGAGGAACAGTAGATAACGGGTAGGATTGTGCAAGAAGGAGGGAGTGAACTGAGTTACGATTCACTCCACTCGCCACCGTCTGTAGATGGGCCTGGGCTCAGGCCCACAACCGAGTCCATGTATAGCCCACAGTCCAACGTCTTGGACAGTGGCGACTCGTCAATTAATTCGAGATTAATTAACCATTCCTAACCGGCAAAAATAAATTTCGGCTTAGCTCATTCCTGCAAGCCGCGGTGCACGTGTGTCGTGACGAGCCGAGGCGAGGCAGGCGGCGAAGGAGGAGGAACGCGCGTGTATAACTCCTTTTCCCAAGCTCTCCATGGCATGTGGTAGAGCAACTCTTATAAAGGGGTCTTACTCTCACTCCACTAGCAGTATACCCCGTCTCAGAATAAGTGTCTCAACTTTGTACTAACTTTAGTACAAAGTTATACTAAGCTTGAGACACTTATTTTGGAACGGAGGGAGTACTAAACTTTCCATCACTTGCCATGCACCTAAATGGACCTTATAGATTATCCAGGGATTATTGTCTTATACGGGTCTAAGCCCATCTACAATCCAACAATCCCCCACCAGATCTCAAGGCACATAAATTTGTCAGCGGTTCCAAATAATATTTGATATGCCAGAATTTTTAGTGGAGACTGTTAAGTTGAACTTCCACCTAGAGCAACATGATTAGACCTCTTCATAACTGAACAGTGGACCATGCCTTGAATTGTCAGTTTGGCATGCGGATGTTTCGCCAATTGTCGTCCGGTACGTGGCTACCGAAGGTAAAACCCACGGGTGGAGCATATTAGTCACACTCATGCCCTGTTCACGAGCTTCCTATAGATTACCAAATCTCATAGAGACGCCAGATCCGAATTAAAATACACCAATCGCATGTATAACCGTGACCGTCTGTTTTCGAGTGAGTTCAAGAAAAGAACACAGTGGGGTTATGTTTTTACTCTTGTACTCGTAAGTTAGCCACCATACAATGCTTAGTACTTGTTGCAACCTCACAACTTATCCATTCCATACCCATTAAGCTTTGCTAGTCTTGATACCCATGGTAATGAGATTGCTGAGTCCTCGTGACTCGCAGATTACTACAACAACAAATGCAGGTACAGGTAATGCGATGATTCGACGTGAGAGCGATGCTTGCTTGTTTTGTGGTTCTTCTTCTTCTTCTTCTTCTTCGATCAAGGGCTAGGTTCCTAGTCGGCATCCTGGACTAGCAGGGTGGATGTCGCTAGTGTTTTTCATTTGATTTCATCCGTAGTTGGATGCTGCTCTGTATGATGTTTGATGTATTAATGTGCCAATTGTATGCCTTTGTCTGTATCCCCATTTGAGTTGTATATGGTACGATGTAATGATATCCACCTTGCAAAAGTGTCTTCAATATGCGGCTCTATCCTTGGTGGGACCTTCGAGTTCCTCTCGGATAGGATCGATCGCATATTGGGCGTCACTGGTGCAGAGACCTGCTATGCAGACGGTTTTCAACCCCTTTCCGCGACGGCACTTGGAACCATCGCCAAGTGAGTGTGGGCGATAGGGGGCCCTTCCCACGCGACCCATAAAACCGTCGGGGATAGGCCCTCCTGGCACACAAAATGAGCTCGTGTGCGATCTGGCGAGGCATCGAAACCCAATCGTTTCCGTTTGTATGTACATCCCACACGGCGAATCCCAGAAAAACATTTCCGTCCATATGTGTATCGCACACAGTTTTTTTGTGTAGAAATATTTATGCAAGGTGGCCTAACGCAAACAGTTCTCTGCCGGAAGCCGTGTGTGATTGTTAATTGATCGAACACGCCTACTTTCTAGGAACTGTGTGGGTTGTTAGAGTTCATCATCCACGGTGTTGTCTGAGTAACTGTCTGCAATAGAAAACCCCAATAAGCAGGGTAATTACCCTATTATTGATAATCCATGTAGTAATCAAATTGATATTTCTCATAAAACACACTAGATATTTCATATCCGTATAACTGCAACCAGGATTTCATAATCGAATTACATCAGATAGCTTCGGCACTCGGTTATGCCATTACACAACAGCACCAGGTTTCACATGCAACATCGAAAACCTTTGGAAAGTAGCATCATACACGGTAAATAGACAGATGAATCTCATCTGGGAAACTGCAGAAACGGAAGGCAAATATTGAGCCTTTAGTGATGTTGAATGTCCTTGCGACTTTAGGCCAGTGGCTATGGATAATTGTCCGCCCAACCTTCGTCCTCTTCAGGAAGACTTCAATATTGTACCATGGGTGTTGAATGAATACCTTCCTCGCCTCTTGACCATGCAGGTGGTTTGAGAGGTAATCATCGGTGAACTACTTTGAAAAGTACTAAAAACAAAGATATGCATAAACCGCTGTTATAGATTTTGAAATGGCGCAAGGGGTAAAAACAAGGTAAAAGAGTTAGTACCATCCTATAGTTGACTGATGTCTTCTTCATTGTGCAAACAAAGATCTTGTTGTTATTTGTCACAAGTTTCTTCATACTAACAATCTTCTGAGTTTCTTGACTTGACTGATGATACGTCTCCGTCGTATCTATAATTTTTGATTGTTCCATGCCAATATTATACAACTTTCATATACTTTTGGCAACTTTTTATACTATTTTTGGGACTAACATATTGATTCAGTGCCCAGTGCCAGTTCCTGTTTGTTGCATGTTTTTTGTTTTGCAGAAAATCCATATCAAACGGAGTCCAAACGGGATAAAAACTTACAGAGATTTTTTTGGAATATATGTGATTTTGGGAAGAAGAATCAACGCGATACGATGCTCGAGGGGGCCACGAGGCAGGGGGCATGTCCCAGGGGGTGGGCGCGCCCCTAACCCTCGTGGCCACCCCGTAAGGCGGTTGGTGCCCTTCTTTTGCCGCAAGAAAGCCAATATCTGGATAGAAATCGTGTTAAAATTTCAGCCCAATCGGAGTTACGGATCTCCAGGAGTATAAGAAACTGTGAAAGGCCAGAATCTGGAACGCGGAAACAGAGAGAGACAGAGAGACAGATCCAATCTCGGAGGGGCTCTCGCCACTCCCATGCCATGGAAGCCAAGGACCAGAGGGGAAACCCTTCTCCCATCTAGGGAGAAGGTCAAGGAAGAAGAAGAAGGGGCCCCTCTCCCCCTCTCTCTCAGTGGCACCGGAACGCCGCCGGGACCATCATCGTGTGACAGCGATCTACACCAATACCTCCGTCATATTCACCAACATCTTCATCACCTTCCCCCATCTATCTATAGCGGTCCACTCTCCCGCAACCCATTGTACCCTCTAGTTGAACATGGTGCTTTATGCTTCATATTATTATCCAATGATGTGTTGCCATCCTATGATGTCTGAGTAGATTTTCGTTGTTCTATCGGTAATTGGTGAATTGCTATGATTGGTTTAATTTGCTTGTGGTTATGTTGCTATCCTTTGGCGCCCATCATATGAGCGCGCGTGTGGATCACACCATAGGGTTAGTTGTATGTTGATAGGACTATGTATTGGAGGGCAAGAGTGATAGAAGCTTCAACCTAGCATAGAAATTGATGCATACGGGATTGAAGGGGGACCAATATATCTTAATGCTATGGTTGGGTTTTACCTTAATGAACGTTAATAGTTGCGGATGCTTGCTAATAGTTCCAATCATAAGTGCATAGAATTCCAAGTCAGAGATGACATGCTAGCAGTAGCCTCTCCCACATAAAACTTGCTATCGGTCTAGTAAAGCAGTCAATTGCTTAGGGACAATTTCGCAACTCCTACCATCACTTTTCCACACTCGTTATACTAACTTTATTGCTTCTTTACCTAAAACAGCCCCTAGTTTTTATT
>NC_053027.1:119474543-119530522 GCF_003073215.2 Triticum urartu
AACTAGCATCAACTACAAGGAGTAATCAACACTACTAGCAACCTACTAGCACCAATCCCGGACTTTGAGAAAAGAATTGGATACAAGAGATGAACTAGGGTTTGGAGATGAGATGGTGCTGGTGAAGATGTTGATGGAGATTTCCCTCTCCCGATGAGAGGAGTGTTGGTGATGACGATGGTGATGATTTCCCCCTCCCGGAGGGAAGTATCCCCGGCAGCACAGCTCTGCCGGAGCTCTAGATTGGTTCCGCTTCATGGCGGCGGAGTCTCATCCCGAAAAGTTCCTCCCTCTTTTTTTTCTCATCGAAAGACTTCATATAGGAGAAGATGGACGTCGGAGAGCCACCAGGGGGCCCACGAGGTAGGGGGCGCGCCCTAGGGGGGGCACCCTCATGAGCAGGGTGTGGGCCCCCTGGCCTTCATCGTTGGTGAGGATTTTTCTTTATTTGTTTTAAGATGTTCCGTGGAGTTTCAGGACTTTTGGAGTTGCGCAGAATAGGTCTCTAATATTTGCTCCTTTTCCAGCCCAGAATTCCAGCTGCCGGCATTCTCCCTCCTTATGTAAACCTTGTGAAATAAGAGAGAATAGCTGTAAGTATTGTGACATAAAGTGAAATAACAGTCCATAATGTGATAAATATCGATATAAAAGCATGATGCAAAATGGACGTATCACTGCACAAGGCGGCCGAACAGGCCATGAAGGGCTTTATAGTCCGGATGTGGCCTGGTGATGCCCTTCCCAAAAGCTACTTCGGCCTGGTGAGGCGGCTTGTGGATGCCTGCCCACGGCTGGAAGTCGTCAAGCGGTCCGTCTGCATCGAAGGTGCACGCCGGGCTTTCGCCCGTGCGAAGGTGCACTAGGCCAAGATGGACGCCATGAAGCTGGTGAAGGAAGGGCCGCCGCAGGGCAAGGAGCATCGCCACCCCGAGATGTACTATGAGGGTGTCATGAAGGGTGCACGTCTTGTAGCGGACGAGTGTGCGAAAGATGTAATATTTGAGTAAACTTGCTCGTGTAATCCTGTATTATAAAAACTTGTTCATATGCGCTATGCAACACTTGTTTGAATTTGAAATATTGCCTTCTGTTCGGCTGCTTATCAAATCTGAGAGATGGCTAGTCGTCGGCTTCTGCCCCCACGCCATGAGTGCTGGGGTGTTCGGGATAAACCTGAGCACTCTTGTTCCCATTGTTGGGTCCTTCGAGGGAGGTGCTCAGCACAACGAACAAGGCAATCGGACTATAATGCGTTATCACTCTTACTTAGCCATAGAATTCCATAATTTTAAATTTCGGCGAAGCCCCTAGTATCCGGAAGGCCGAATTCGGGGCGTGATACACGCCTTAAGCCGGACAGGGCCGACTCCTCGCTCTAAGCGGCATAAGTCTTTAGGGACTTGAAACCTCTCGAATAGCGACCGGTTTCTCGCCTTATCATGACAGTCAGTTTTAGCTTTCTCTACTGAGGTGCTTAGCCCAGCAGAACCGGGGCACAATCGCAGTAGTTCTCCCAGTGCTACCTTAGCCGATATAGCGGAACGTAAGGTACCAAAACATGGGAGCCAGGCAAACCCAACTATTGACCCAAGACATGATTCGGAGCTGATGCATATAATGCTATAAGTTCGGGGTGCCGCACTGTCGAAAGTGTTCGGACTTCTCACGCCGCATTATGGGGTATGCTTAAGCCCCTGGCGTATTGGCCGTACCAGAGTGTATGGGTGCTAGATGTCATGAATGAACATATATATATATATGTAAATGAAGAATGCAATAGTAGTCTTAATGCTATGCATTGTTTTATTCAAAAAAGGTGCGTTAGAGCAGAATGATACAAGTAGTGCGATAAGCAAAAAGTAGGACTGTTTGACATGTCCCTTCCAAGGGCAAGCTGAGGAATAGTATTAAATCAAATATTTCACTCGTCATCGTAATCCACCTGGGAGTTCTGTGGTGTAACGTAGCTTTCTGCCTCCTTGGTTGCTGCATCATGTGTTCGGCAATCATGCTGCCGGACAGGGTTTCCAGAGATTAAAGTCCTGAAAGAGAAAAATAACAAAGCGGGAAGCCCCTAGTGCGGTTTAAGCCGCGTCTTGGGGCGTGCCGTAGTTGTGCCCCCTCCCCACCTGTGCCCATGGTATTTTCAATGCGTAATTATGTACGCGTGGCATGGATTTCGCTGTTTGGCTGGGACCGGGGTGGGGGCCGTATTGCTATGTGAGCTTGGAACGTGCCAGGCGGTCCAGTTGCCGATTACTCCAGGCACGCTTGAAGGTGTCCGGTGTAACACCCCGGATGTAACTTTCCCAAATTGTACTCCAACTCTTGCCGTTTCCGGCGTTAAGTTATATTTATTTTCTCGGGTTCGGGTTTTGTCTCCGTGTGTTGTTTTCGTTTTCATGCATCTCATATCATGTCATCATGTGCATTGCATTTGCATACGTGTTCATCTCATGCATTCGAGCATTTTCCCCGTTGTCCGTTTTGCATTCTGGCGCTTCGTTCTCCTCCGGTGGTCATTTCTAGCTTTCTTTCATGTGTGGGGATTAAACATTTTCGTATTGGACCGAGACTTGCCAAGCGGCCTTGGTTTACTACCGGTAGACCGCCTGTCAAGTTTCGTATCATTTGGACTTCGTTTGATACTCCAACGGTTAACCGAGGGACCGAAAAGGCCTCGTGTGTGTTGCAGCCCAACACCCCTCCAATTTGGCCCAAAAACCCACCAAACTCTGCTCCATGTCCTAGGGCGTTCGATCACGATCGCGTGGCCGAAAACGGCACCTCATTTGGACTCTCCTAGCTCCACTTATGCCTATAAATAGAACCCCCGTTTTTCGGATCTCCTCCCCCCACGAAACCCTAAAAAAGATCCCCGCGCGCCGGACACGTCCGCCCGGCGCCGGACACGTCCGCCCGGCGCCGGACAGAATCGCCGCCGCCGCCTCAGCCTATCGTCGCCCGCCACGTGGCGCGCCGCCCTCCACCCGCCGCCGGCCCGCGAGGGCCCAAGGCCGGCCCCCACCGCCGCGCACCCGGGCCACGCCCGGCTCCCTCGTCCGCCGCCCGCGCCCGACCTCCTCCTCCCGCGCCGGCGAGGCTCCGCCATCGGAGCCGCCCCGCTCCGGCAGCCCCACCGCGCCGCCGCGGCCGACCTCGCCGCCCGGCGTCGCCTCCTCGGTCCGGCGCCGCCCCGCCGCGCCGACCTCTCCGCCTCACGCCGCCGCCTCGTCGACCACCGCCGCCGCCCGGCTGGCCTCGCCTCCCTTCTCCACCTCGCCGGAGCCGCCCACCTCGCCGGAGTCCTCGAAATCCGCACCGATGAACAGTGCATGAACAGTGCACGTCGCCAGATCCAGATCCAAAAAAACCTAGGGGTTGACTTTTTCCCTCCGAACCCTAATTTTTATGCGATCTTTGACCTGTTGTAACTTTGCATCCGTAGCTCCGTTTTGGACATATATTATATCAAAATGTTCATGATGCCATATGTTCTTAAGATGCCATATGTTCTTGTTGTTTCCTAGTGATCCGTGCCTCTTTTGAGGATGATCAGTAAGGGAGTTTTGTTGATCTTGTTATGCTCTATCCATCCATGTCTTTTTTTTGCAATTATGGAGCACCCTAGCTTGAGTCAATCGAGCTCTATTTTTGCTTCGTTGTGAATCTGGGCAGATCGTCAACTCGTTTGCGATTTTGCCGATGTTATTGTAGTTGATCCGTGCATGCTATGCCATTGTTCTTGCCATGTCTAGCTTTTATTTTGTGCATTCTTAAAGGATGTATGCTTGTCTTACCATGACTTGAACCGTGGTGAGTGCATCAAGCTCGTAAACATGCCTTCGTGAGTTATGTTTCAGCATGTCCCGGTTTTCACTAAGTCTGAAAACTGATTATGTTTTTGCTATGTTCGTGTGCTTGCTAGTATATTTTGTGATCCCTTTTGGCTCAAGGTCACTAAGGGACTTTTGTTAAGCTTGTTGAGTAGCTCCATGCCATGTCTTTATTTTTAATAATCAGGTCCTGTAGCATATTGTTTTGTTGCTCCGAAGAGGGCTATATGATCTGAAATTTCAGACAAGTGTTAATTTCACTAAGTCTGAAATCTGTTTTGCATTTGCGTTTTTGCCATGCTTGTTTGAACCTCATAATGGATGAATTGGCTGTAGCTCAGTGCTAGACTTTTGTTAAGAATCTTGTGTGCATCCCTGCCATGTATTTTGTTGTCATGTTTGGTGGCTGTAGCATGTTCATTTCGTTGCATTTAGATGCCTACTTGCTGTAAATCGCAGACCGGTGTCATTTTTGAATCGCTTGCCATTTCCAAACCGTAAATCCGATTCTGGCGTTCTTTATATCGTTTTCAAGCGATTTCATCTCATCTTTCCAGTGGCACACTTGGATTTCCATGTTGAGGCCAGATCCATGCATTTCCTGTCATATCTTGCGTTTTGCATCCCGCATCGCATCCCGCGTAGCATATCATCATTTCATCATATTGCTTGGTCTTGCACGTGGTTGATTGTATCCTTGTTGCTTGTTTGTCTTGTTTGGTTAGAGCCGGGAGACGAGTTCGCTAACGAGGAGCCCGTTGAGTTTGCTCTTGAGGATCCAGTCAACGCTGACAACTGTGCAGGCAAGATGATCATACCCTCGAAATCACTACTATCTTTGCTATGCTAGTTTGCTCGCTCTTTTGCTATGCCATTGCTACGATGCCTAAAACTTGCTTGCAAGCCTCCCAAATTGCCATGTCAAACCTCTAACCCACCTTGTCCTAGCAAACCGTTGATTGGCTATGTTATCGCTTTGCTCAGCCCCTCTTATAGCGTTGCTAGTTGCAGGTGAAGATTGGAGGCCGTTCCTTGTTGGAACATCTTTCATTTACTTGTTGGGATATCATTATATTGCTATGTTATATTAATGCATCTATATACTTGGTAAAGGATGGAAGGCTCAGCCTCTCGCCTAGTGTTTTGTTCCACTCTTGCCGCCCTAGTTTCCGTCATATCGGTGTTATGTTCCCGGATTTTTGCGTTCCTTACGCGGTTGGGTTATAATGAGAACCCCTTGATAGTTCGCCTTGTTTAAAGCTTTTCCAGCAATGCCCAACATTGGTTTTACCATTTGCCACCTAGCCTTTTCTTTCCCTTGGG
Source organism: Triticum urartu (assembly GCF_003073215.2). Classification (NCBI taxonomy): domain Eukaryota; kingdom Viridiplantae; phylum Streptophyta; class Magnoliopsida; order Poales; family Poaceae; genus Triticum; species Triticum urartu. The sequence goes on from NC_053027.1 coordinate 119,479,706, forward strand.
TTCTGCAGACTCAAGGGTCATCTTATTTTAACCCCCCCGGGCCAGTGCTCCTCTGAGTGTTGGTCCAAACCGTCAGCCGCCGGTGGCTACCAGGGGCAACTCTGGGCTGGCCTACCGGAAGTTTAGAAAATCTGAGTGTGCCCTGAGAAAGAGATATGTGCAGCTCCTATCGGGATTTGTCGGCACATCCGGGCGGTGTTGCTGGTCTTGTTTTAACCTGTCGAAATGTCTTGTTGTACTGGGATGCCGAGTCTGATCGGTGTGTCTCGGGTGGAGGTCTATTCCTTCGTTGACCGTGAGAGCTTGTCATGGGCTAAGTTGGGACTCCCCTGCAGGGATTGAACTTTCGAAAGCCGTGCCCGCGGTTATGGGCAGATGGGAATTTGTTAATGTCCGGTTGTAGATAACTTGAACCTTAATTAATTAAAATGAATCAACTGAGTGAGTTACCGTGATGGCCTCTTCTCGGCGGAGTCCGGGAAGTGGACACGGTGTTGGAGTAATGTTTGCGCAGGCTGCTCTCTAGTTTCTCGCTCGTGCTTTGCCTCCTCTTCTCGCTCTCTTTTGCGAATAAGTTAGACACCATACTTGCTAGTCGCTTGCTGCAGCTCCACATATTTACCTTGCCTTACCTATAAGCTAAAATAGTCTTGATCGCGAGGGTGCGAGATTGCTGAGTCCCTGTGGCTCACAGATTACTATATCACCAGATGCAGGGCCTGATGATTCCCCTCCAGGTGACGCGTATGAGCTCAAGTGGGAGTTCGACGAAGACTCTCAACGATACTATGTTTCTTTTCCCGATGATCAGTAGTGGTGCCCAGTTGGGGGGTGATTGGGACCGTGTCGCATGTTGGGTTCTCTTTTATTTTGGCGCCGTAGTCGGGCCTTGAGTGTACGGATGATGTAATGTTATTTATGTACTTGATTGACGTGACAAGTGTAAGCCAACTATGTTCTCCCCTTTACTATTTACATTACATGGGATGTTGTGAAGATTTCCTAACTTGCGACAAATGCCTTCAATGCGATTATGTCTCTAAGTCGTGCCTCGACACGTGGGAGCTATAGTCGCATCGAGGGTGTTACATTCGGGTCCTTAATCGCCGAACTAGTGGATTGCCTTGATAGGCTGCTTTGCGCTTCTGCTACGAGGGCCGTAGTGTGCTCCTCCGTGCGGAGAGAGAGCGCTCCGTGTTTCCATTGACTGTTATGACCCCCCGAGGTCCTGGCATCCTGAGCTTGAGATATGCATAATGCGGTACCGCATTGAATCTTGCAAATGCGGTTCGCCCGAGCAGTGCATGGTAGCCACTGCGGAATGGGACTATGTCGAAGATTAACTCTTCGCTTCAGAAGTTACCCGGGGATCCGAAGACCACTTCCAGTGTGACTGAGCCTGTGCAATGGGCCTCTACACCTGGTATGACACCTTTAAAGGTCGTTTTTGTGGGTTTGATCCTTGAGGGGTATATACCCATTTTGTGCACTTTGTCCTGATAAAGCAGGTTCAGGCTGCTGCCGCCATCCATTAGGACTCGAGTGAGGTGAAATCCGTCAATGATTGGGTCTAGGACCAGTGCGGCGAATCTGCCATGACGGATACTAGTGGGGTGGTCTCTGCGATCGAAGGTGATCGGACAGGAGGACCATGGGTTGAACTTTGGGGCAACTGGCTCCAACGCATATACGTCCATGAGCGCACGCTTCCGCTCCCTCTTGGGGATGTGGGTTGCGTATATCATGTTCACCGTCCGCACTTGTGGGGGGAACCTCTTCTGTCCTCCGGTGTTCGGCTGCCGGGGCTCCTCCTCGTCATCGCTATGTGACCCCTTATCTTTGTTTTTGGCATTTAATTTGCCGGCCTGCTTGAACACCCAACAATCCCTGTTGGTGTGGTTGGCTGGCTTGTCGGGGGTGCCGTGTATTTGACACGAGCGATCGAGTATACGGTCCAAACTGGACGGGCCCGAAGTGCTTCTTTTGAATGGCTTTTTCCGCTGGCCCGGTTTAGAGCCTTTGAATCCGGCATTGACTGCCGTATCCTCGGTATTGTCGCTGTTAATGCGACGCTTATGTTTGTTGCGACGTGACCTGCCATTGTCATCCTTGGTATCCGAAGTACCATGGTTCTTTGATATGTTATTGCTGCGAGCCAGCCAGCTGTCTTCTCAAGCACAAAAGCGGGTCATCAGTGTCATGAGGGCTGCCATAGATTTCGGCTTTTCCTGACCTAGGTGTCGGGCGAGCCACTCATCGCGGATGTTGTGCTTAAAAGCTGCTAGGGCCTCTGCATCCGGACAGTCGACGATTTGATTTTTCTTTGTTAGGAACCGAGTCCAGAATTGCCTGGCCGATTCCTCTGGCAGCTGAATTATGTGGCTCAAGTCATCGGCATCTGGTGGTCGCACGTAAGTGCCCTGGAAGTTGTCGAGGAATGCGGCTTCCAGATCCTCCCAATAGCTAATGGACTCTGCTGGCAAGCTATTGAGCCAATGCCGAGCTGGTCCTTTGAGCTTGAGTGGGAGGTATTTAATGGCGTGTAGATCATCACCGCAGGCCATGTGGATATGCAAGAGGAAATCCTCGATCCATACCGCAGGATCTGTTGTGCCGTCGTATGATTCTATATTTACAGGTTTGAAACCCTCTGGGATTTGATGATCCATTACTTCGTCTGTGAAGCATAGGGGGTGTGCGGTGCCTCTGTACTAGGCTATGTCGCGACGCAGCTCGAATGAGTCTTGCCCGCTGTGTTCGGCCCAGCCGGACTTACTTTTACTGTATCCGGCGTGACGATTATCGTCTCGCATAGTGGCGCGCCCTCGTGATCCGTAGAGCGATCTTGCATGTTTTGCTTTGTCCTCCAATACGTCTCGCAGGTCTGGCGTATTTCCCCATGCCTTTTAATTTGAATGGCGTCGGGGTGCGGGCTGAGCTTTTGGCTGGAATGCCTCTCTGTCGTGGCCACGAGGTGGCCGATCAGCCGCGTCATACGCTGGGGATGTAGGTTTCGGTGCTTCCTCCTCCAGTCGGGGTAGCAACCTGCACTTTGGGTAACTTTTGGAGGGGCGTTCGAGTTTATATTCCTCGGCCGCCAGGACTTCAGTCCATCTGTCAGCTAGCAAATCTTGATCAGCTTGAAGCTGCTACTGCTTTTTCTTAAGGCTATTTGCCGTGGCTATAAGCCGGCACTTGAAGCGCTCTTGTTCGACGAGATCCTCTGGCACGACGAATTCGTCATCGTCAAGGCTTGCCTCGTCTTTGGAGGGAGGCATGTAATTATCATCCTCCGACTCTCCATTTGCCTCTCTCTCAGGAGGGCTGGCTCCTCCATCCTCCTGCTGTAAATCTTGTTGGAGGGGATTGTTGTTGTCTTCGGCACTGTCCGGAGTGCTATTATCTCTGGTGCCGGTATCACCACTTTTGCCTTGGCGGGACTTAGAGCGGCGCCGCTGACGCCGGCGCTTGGGTTACTTTTTGGAGGGGTCATCCTCCGTTGTCTCCTCACCATTGCCTTCTTTGGGTGTGTCCACCATGTATATATCGTATGATGAGGTGGCTGTCCAGTGCCCTATGGGCAGTGGTTCCTCTTCGTCTCCCGCATCGTCGTCCATACCGTCGATGTCTTCGGAGTCGAAGTCAAGCATGTCGGTTAAGTCGTCGAATCGGGATTTGTCGGCACATCCGGGCGGTGTTGCTGGTCTTGTTTTAACCTGTCGAAATGTCTTGTTGTACTGGGATGCCGAGTCTGATCGGTGTGTCTCGGGTGGAGGTCTATTCCTTCGTTGACCGTGAGAGCTTGTCATGGGCTAAGTTGGGACTCCCCTGCAGGGATTGAACTTTCGAAAGCCGTGCCCGCGGTTATGGGCAGATGGGAATTTGTTAATGTCCGGTTGTAGATAACTTGAACCTTAATTAATTAAAATGAATCAACTGAGTGAGTTACCGTGATGGCCTCTTCTCAGCGGAGTCCGGGAAGTGGACACGGTGTTGGAGTAACGTTTGCGCAGGCTGTATCTAGTTTCTCGCTCGTGCTTTGCCTCCTCTTCTCGCTCTCTTTTGCGAATAAGTTAGACACCATACTTGCTAGTCGCTTGCTGCAGCTCCACATATTTACCTTGCCTTACCTATAAGCTAAAATAGTCTTGATCGCGAGGGTGCGAGATTGCTGAGTCCCTGTGGCTCACAGATTACTATATCACCAGATGCAGGGCCTGATGATTCCGCTCCAGGTGACGTGTATGAGCTCAAGTGGGAGTTCGACGAAGACTCTCAACGATACTATGTTTCTTTTCCCGATGATCAGTAGTGGTGCCCAGTTGGGGGGTGATTGGGACCGTGTCGCATGTTGGGTTCTCTTTTATTTTGGCGCCGTAGTCGGGCCTTGAGTGTACGGATGATGTAATGTTATTTATGTACTTGATTGACGTGGCGAGTGTAAGCCAACTATGTTCTCCCCTTTACTATTTACATTACATGGGATGTTGTGAAGATTTCCTAACTTGCGACAAATGCCTTCAATGCGATTATGTCTCTAAGTCGTGCCTCGACACGTGGGAGCTATAGTCGCATCGAGGGTGTTACAAGTTGGTAATCAGAGCCTTCCCCGACCTTAGGAGCCCCATTGCTTGATCGTTTTTAGCGGCCGAGTTGTGTCTAGAAAAATGTTTTGAGTCTTTAGGAATTATATATCGGAGAGTTTAGGAATTCTTTTTACTTCCCAGTCTCCTCATCGCTCTGGTAAGGCATCCTAACGTAGAGTTTTGACTCTTCTCTTCTCAAATTTCACTAATTTTTTTAGGATCACGCGAGTATCTTGGAATTGTTCCGATGGCTTATGATGAGAATACTGTCTTGGTGCCTCCTGTCAGGGGTTTAGTGGAAGTGTCCCGGGTAGTTGAGCTCTGGGGTGTTGTCATCATAATTTTATCGTTGCAATTCTGGAATACTTGAGATATGTTCGCCGACATCGAAAATCTCTTTTATGTAGTTCGTTGGTGAGATAACCTCGACGCCACCCAGTACTGGGGCGGGAGTTCGGGAGTATCGCCATAACTTGTATAACAGATGCTTTTTGAAGGTTGAGGTAGATGATTTCCGAAGGTTTCTTGGTTATGTGTTGAAGGATGGATACAGCTGGATGTAGGATTTGCTAGTTTGGGTGAGATATTATGCTTCCCCTGTATCCCCAACACCTGATTGCATAACCAGAAAGGTTCGGGAGTTTCATAGGTGGGAGTTCTAGTAGCTCTAGTTCTTCTTCCACGGATATTGGTTTGAGATTGGGATTTCTTACCGATTATTCGTTCTTGATCCATACCTTGTTGATTTATTTCTCTACCTTAATTCTACGTGGCTTCTCAATTTATGGATATGTGACCATTTCAAGAGGAATGCATTCGTTCATTTTGTTCGGATGTGAAGACTATATGTTGCAATTTTCATTCCGTTGGATTCAGCTTCAATATTTATCTGTCAATGTGCTAATGGTGGTCAACCTCTTTAGGATGGCTCCTCCAACGTGCACGACTCTGAATCCTGATCCGCCATCGCCTCCACCTCCTCCGGAGGCATGGCAAGCTGTGATGGCCGCAACCAATGCAAACACTCAGCTGATCATGCAAATTCTTCAAGAGCGCAATCAAGGCAGTCAAGGGAATCAAGGCAGCAATCAGAGTCACTTTGCTACACTGAACCAGTTCCTTGCTAACGGGCCAAAGACTTTCAGCAATTGTGTTGAGGCAACCGATGCTGACGATTGGCTTGTGGACCTGTGTAAGCATTTCGAGTGCAGTAACGTCAGGCCTGAGGACTTTGTTAAGTTTGCTTCCTTCCAACTCAAAGATCAAGCTGCAGAATGGTTCCAGCAGTACAAGGATTCCAGAGGTGGACGTGTTATCACTTGGGATGATTTCCGTCGAGATTTCCGAGCTCATCATATTCCCCAGAGCGTGGTTGAAAGCAAGCATGAGGAATTCCGCAATCTGAAGCAAGGCTCTTTGTCTGTCTATGACTACAACAAATTGTTCCAGAAGCTCGCCCGCTTTGCCAAGCAGGACGTCCCTGATGAGAAGAGCATGATATACCAGTTCAGGGGTGGTCTCAGAGAAGATATTCAGCTCGCTCTTGTTCTCTTCGAGCCCTTGAGATACGATGAGTTCTACAACATGGCACTGAAGCAAGAGGCTGCTCAGTTGAGGTGTGATGCTTCCAGGAAGCGAGTCAGAGATGTTACTCCTTCTTCCTCTACTCAAGTGGCCAAGCAGCAGAAGTTTTGGCTTCCTCCTCCTCCGTTCCGTCAGCCGTATCAGCAGAAGAGCAAAGGTGGCAGTGGTTCTTCCCACCCACCCAACCCTGGCTTTCAGAACAAGACTTCGTCTCAAGCTCCAAGATCGAGTGCTCCGTACCACCGTCCGCTTTCAGAGGTCACGTGCAACAAGTGCCAACAGAAGGGTCACTATGCCAACAAGTGTCTCAACCAGAGGCGTCTTCCTCCTCCTCCTCCTGTTAGATCGGTAAGTACAGCTGTGGTCAAGCATAACCCCAAGTACGCCAAAGTCAATATGGTGAATGCAGCCCAGGCAGAGGACTCGTCAGATGTGATTATGGGTAACCTTCCTGTTAACGATGTTCCTGCAAAAGTTCTTTTTGACACTGGTGCATCGCATTGCTTCATTTCCAGACCTTTTGCATCTAAGCATGGGTGGTTTTCTCAAGTTATGCATAAGCCATTAGCAGTCGTCTCTCTGGGTAGATGCTTGCTTGCTAACTGCAAAGTTCCGGATATTTCTATCTCGATGGGTGATTTCAAGTTTCTGGCTTCCCCAATGATCCTTGGTAACTCGGATATTGATCTTATTCTCGGGATGGATTGGCTTTCTAAACACAAGGCTCAGCTTGATTGTGCAGCCAGGCAGATTCAATTGACTCATTCGTCTGAGGACGTAATTGTCTTTGCCGCTCGGGATAATACTATCTGTCTGTTTTCTCTCAATGAGAAGGGTGAATTGGATGCCATCTCGCAAATTCCAGTCGTTTGCGAATATCAAGACGTCTTTCCAGAAGAGCTCCCAGGAATGCCTCCGCACCGGCCAGTTGAATTCGTTATTGATCTTGAGCCTGGCACGGAACCTGTGTGCAAGCGTCCTTACAAGCTCGGACCTGAAGAGTTGAAGGAGCTGAAGAAGAAACTCGATGAGCAAGAAAGAATGGGTCTCATCCGGCCTAGTTCTTCTCCATGGGGTTGTGGTGTTCTTTTTGTGAAGAAGAAGGATGGAACGGACCGACTTTGTGTTGATTACCGTCCAGTGAACAAGAAGACCATCAAGAACAAATACCCACTTCCCAACATCAATGAGCTGTTCGAACAACTCAAAGGTGCCCAAGTATTCTCCAAGCTTGATCTCCGTATGGGTTATCACCAGATTCGCATTCGTGAAGAAGATATTCCTAAGACAGCATTCAGAACAAGCTTTGGTTCATATGAATACACTGTCATGTCTTTTGGCCTCGCCAACGCTCCTCCGACGTTCTCTCGCATGATGAACTTCATCTTCAACGCCTACACCAATGACTTCGTTTTGGTCTATCTCGACGACATTCTGGTTTTCTCCAAGAACAAGGAAGATCATGCCAAACACTTGCGTTTGGTTCTCGATAAGCTCAGGGAACATCAATTCTACGCCAAGTTCTCCAAGTGTGAATTTTGGCTCGATGAGGTTCTTTATCTTGGTCATATCATCTCTGCCAAGGGCATTGCCATGAATCCTGAGAAGGTGTTTGCAATTGTGAATTGGGAACCTCCTCAGAACGTGAAGCAACTCCGCAGTTTTCTCGGTCTCGCAAGCTATTGCCGAAGATTCGTTGAAAACTTTTCTAAGATCGCGAAGCCTCTCTCAAATCTTCTTCAGAAGCACGTCAAGTACGTTTGGTCTCCGGAGTGTGATATTGCTTTCAACACTTTGAAAGAGAAATTGATCACCGCTCCAGTTCTGACTCCACCTGATGAATCCAAGCCGTACGAGGTCTTTTGTGATGCCTCTCTCCAAGGTCTTGGCACAGTTTTGATGCAAGAGAAGAAAGTTGTTGCTTATACATCTCGCCAGTTGAAGCCTAATGAGAAGAACTACCCCACTCATGATCTCGAGTTGGCGGCAGTTGTGCATGCTCTTTTGACTTGGAGACATCTTCTATTGGGAAGAAAAGTGGACATTTTCACTGATCACAAGAGTCTCAAGTACATCTTCACTCAGCCTAATCTCAACCTCAGGCAAACTCGTTGGGTCGAAATGATTCAAGAGTATAATCCGGGTATTGAGTACACTCCAGGCAAGGCCAATGTGATTGCTGACGCTTTGAGCAGAAAGGCTTACTGCAACAGTCTGATTCTCAAGCCTTATCAACCCGAGCTGTGTGAATCTTTCCGCAAACTTAATCTGCAAGTTGTTCCTCAAGGTTTCCTCGCCAACCTTCAAGTCTCTCCTACCTTGGAAGACCAGATTCACCAAGCCCAGCTTCTTGATGCTATGGTGAAAAAGGTGAAGATTGGGATTGCCAAGAGTCATTCCAAGTACAAGTGCTACCGCCTTGATGACAATGACACTCTCTTCTTCGAGGATCGTATTGTTGTGCCCAAAGGTGACCTCCGTAAAGTGATCATGAACGAGGCTAACAATTCTCTCCTCTCCATCCACCCTGGGAGCACGAAGATGTATCAGGACCTCAAGCAAGCTTATTGGTGGACTCGAATGAAGCGCGAGATCACTCAATTCGTGAATGAATGTGATGTCTGCAGAAGAGTGAAGGCAGAACACCAAAGGCCAGCTGGTCTCCTCCAACCTCTTGCCATTCCAGAATGGAAGTTTGACCACATTGAAATGGACTTTGTGACTGGGTTTCCAAAGTCCAAACGTGGCAATGATGCTATATTCGTTGTCATCGACAAACTCACCAAAGTGGCTCACTTTCTGCCTATCAAAGAGTCGATCACTGCAGCTCAATTGGCGGAACTCTATACCTCTCGTATTGTCTCTCTGCACGGTATTCCTCAAGTGATCTCTTCAGACCGTGGCAGCATCTTTACCTCGAAGTTTTGGGACTCTTTCCAGAAGGCCATGGGCACCAACATCCGCTTCAGCACAGCTTTCCATCCTCAAACAAGCGGTCAAGTCGAGCGTGTCAACCAGATTGTTGAAGATATGCTCAGGGCTTGTGTGATCTCCTTCGGCATGAAGTGGGAGGATTGTCTTATGCTGAATTCTCCTACAACAACTGTTTTCAAGAAAGTTCGGGCAAGGCCCCTTTTGAAATTCTGTATGGCAGGAAGTGCCGTACCCCTCTCAACTGGTCTGAAACCGGTGAACGTCAGCTTTTGGGTAATGACTTAATCACAGAAGCAGAAGAAATGTGCAAAGTCATTCGTGATAACCTCAAAGCAGCCCAATCCCGCCAAAAGAGCTACTATGATAGTAAGCACCGTGATTTGGCTTTCGAGATCGGAGATCATGTTTACCTCCGCGTCTCTCCTATGAAAGGTACTCGCCGCTTCGGTATCAAAGGGAAGCTTGCCCCTAGATACGTGGGACCTTTCAAGATTGTCAGCAAGAGAGGCGACCTCGCCTATCAACTCGAACTTCCTTCAAACTTTGCAAATGTTCATGACGTGTTCCATGTCTCTCAGCTTCGAAAGTGCTTCAAGACTCCTGACCGCACCATCAACTTCGAGGACATTGAGCTCCAAGAAGATCTCTCTTATCGTGAGCACCCAGTTGCTATTCTTGAAGAGACTGAACGCAAGACTCGCAACAAGTCAATCAAATTTCTCAAAGTCAAGTGGTCACACCATTCCGACCGTGAAGCTACCTGGGAACGCGAGGATCACCTCCGTTCTGAGTACCCGGCGTTCTTTCAGTCCTAGATCTCGGGACGAGATCCTTTTGTAGTGGTGGAGTGTTGTAACACCCCGGATGTAACTTTCCCAAATTGTACTCCAACTCTTGCCGTTTCCGGCGTTAAGTTATATTTATTTTCTAGGGTTCGGGTTTTGTCTCCGTGTGTTGTTTTCGTTTTCATGCATCTCATATCATGTCATCATGTGCATTGCATTTGCATACGTGTTCATCTCATGCATTCGAGCATTTTCCCCGTTGTCCGTTTTGCATTCCGGCGCTTCGTTCTCCTCCGGTGGTCATTTCTAGCTTTCTTTCATGTGTGGGGATTAAACATTTTCATATTGGACCGAGAATTGCCAAGCGGCCTTGGTTTACTACCGGTAGACCGCCTGTCAAGTTTCGTATCATTTGGACTTCGTTTGATACTCCAACGGTTAACCGAGGGACCGAAAAGGCCTCGTGTGTGTTGCAGCCCAACACCCCTCCAATTTGGCCCAAAAACCCACCAAACTCTGCTCCATGTCCTAGAGCGTTCGATCACGATCACGTGGCCGAAAACCGCACCTCATTTGGACTCTCCTAGCTCCACTTATGCCTATAAATAGAACCCCCGTTTTTCAGATCTCCTCCCCCCCACGAAACCCTAAAAAAGATCCCCGCGCGCCGGACACGTCCGCCCGGCGCCGGACAGAATCGCCGCCGCTGCCTCAGCCTATCATCGCCCGCCACATGGCGCGCCGCCCTCCACCCGCCGCCGGCCCGCGAGGGCCCAAGGCCGGCCCCCGCCGCCGCGCACCCGGGCCGCGCCCGGCTCCCTTGTCCGCCGCCCGCGCCCGACCTCCTCCTCCCGCGCCGGCGAGGCTCCGCCATCGGAGCCGCCCCGCTCCGGCAGCCCCACCGCGCCACAGCCGACCTCGCCGCCCGGCGTCGCCTCCTCGGTCCGGCGCCGCCCCGCCGCGCCGACCTCGCCGCCTCACGCCGCCGCCTCGTCGACCACCGCCGCTGCCCGGCCGGCCTCGCCTCCCTTCTCCACCTCGCCGGAGCCGCCCACCTCGCCGGAGTCCTCGAAATCCGCACCGATGAACAGTGCATGAACAGTGCACGTCGCCAGATCCAGATCCAAAAAAACCTAGGGGTTGACTTTTTCCCCCCGAACCCTAATTTTTATGCGATCTTTGACCTGCTGCAACTTTGCATCCGTAGCTCCGTTTTGGACATATAGTATATCAAAATGTTCGTATCGAGAAGTACATCATTTCATTCCAGTGCATCATTTTGATTTGAGCTCATCTTGATGCCCGAAATGCTGTTAGAAGAGGGCTTCGTGAGTTAAGTGTCAGATCTACTAGTTCATCTTAGACTTTTGTCATTTTTGCCATGATTAATGTGTGCATGATATGCCTGTGAGTCCTTCATATGTTTTGTTAAGCATCTTGTTATATTTCCAGAGGTGCAACCCATGCATTTTTGTGATGTGTGTGGTGACTTGTGCAAGCTTGCAAAGTGAGGCACCCGGTAATTCTGTTTTCAGGGACTTAGTAGTTTTCACTAAGTCTGGGATTATTTAGTTCATGATGCCATATGTTCTTGTTGTTTCCTAGTGATCCGTGCCTCTTTTGAGGATGATCAGCAAGGGAGTTTTGTTGATCTTGTTATGCTCTATCCATCCATGTATTTTTTTTGCAATTATGGAGCACCCTAGCTTGAGTCAATCGAGCTCTATTTTTGCTTCGTTGTGAATCTGGGCAGATCGTCAACTCGTTTGCGATTTTGCCGATGTTATTGTAGTTGATCCGTGCATGCTATGCCATTGTTCTTGCCATGTCTAGCTTGTATTTTGTGCATTCTTAAAGGATGTATGCTTGTCTTACCATGACTTGAACTGTGGTGAGTGCATCAAGCTCGTAAACATGCCTTCGTGAGTTATGTTTCAGCATGTCCCGGTTTTCACTAAGTCTGAAAACTGATTATGTTTTTGCTATGTTCGTGTGCTTGCTAGTATATTTTGTGATCCCTTTTGGCTCAAGGTCACTAAGGGACTTTTGTTAAGCTTGTTGAGTAGCTCCATGCCATGTCTTTTATTTTTAATAATCAGGTCCTGTAGCATATTGTTTTGTTGCTCCGAAGAGGGCTATATGATCTGAAATTTCAGACAAGTGTTAATTTCACTAAGTCTGAAATCTGTTTTGCATTTGCGTTTTTGCCATGCTTGTTTGAACCTCATAATGGATGAATTGGCTGTAGCTCAGTGCTAGACTTTTGTTAAGAATCTTGTGTGCATCCCTGCCATGTATTTTGTTGTCATGTTTGGTGGCTGTAGCATGTTCATTTCGTTGCATTTAGATGCCTACTTGCTGTAAATCGCAGACCGGTGTCATTTTTGAATCGCTTGCCATTTCCAAACCGTAAATCCGATTCTGGCGTTCTTTATATCGTTTTCAAGCGATTTCATCTCATCTTTCCAGTGGCACACTTGGATTTCCATGTTGAGGCCAGATCCATGCATTTCCTGCCATATCTTGCGTTTTGCATCCCGCATCGCATCCCGCGTAGCATATCATCATTTCATCATATTGCTTGGTCTTGCACGTGGTTGATTGTATCCTTGTTGCTTGTTTGTCTTGTTTGGTTAGAGCCGGGAGACGAGTTCGCTAACGAGGAGCCCGTTGAGTTTGCTCTTGAGGATCCAGTCAACGCTGACAACTGTGCAGGCAAGATGATCATACCCTCGAAATCACTACTATCTTTGCTATGCTAGTTTGCTCGCTCTTTTGCTATGCCATTGCTACGATGCCTAAAACTTGCTTGCAAGCCTCCCAAATTGCCATGTCAAACCTCTAACCCACCTTGTCCTAGCAAACCGTTGATTGGCTATGTTATCGCTTTGCTCAGCCCCTCTTATAGCGTTGCTAGTTGCAGGTGAAGATTGGAGGCCGTTCCTTGTTGGAACATCTTTCATTTACTTGTTGGGATATCATTATATTGCTATGTTATATTAATGCATCTATATACTTGGTAAAGGATGGAAGGCTCGGCCTCTCGCCTAGTGTTTTGTTCCACTCTTGCCGCCCTAGTTTCCGTCATATCGGTGTTATGTTCCCGGATTTTTGCGTTCCTTACGCGGTTGGGTTATAATGGGAACCCCTTGATAGTTCGCCTTGTTTAAAGCTTTTCCAGCAATGCCCAACATTGGTTTTACCATTTGCCACCTAGCCTTTTCTTTCCCTTGGGTTCTGCAGACTCAAGGGTCATCTTATTTTAACCCCCCCGGGCCAGTGCTCCTCTGAGTGTTGGTCCAAACCGTCAGCCGCCGGTGGCTACCAGGGGCAACTCTGGGCTGGCCTACCGGAAGTTTAGAAAATCTGAGTGTGCCCTGAGAAAGAGATATGTGCAGCTCCTATCGGGATTTGTCGGCACATCCGGGCGGTGTTGCTGGTCTTGTTTTAACCTGTCGAAATGTCTTGTTGTACTGGGATGCCGAGTCTGATCGGTGTGTCTCGGGTGGAGGTCTATTCCTTCGTTGACCGTGAGAGCTTGTCATGGGCTAAGTTGGGACTCCCCTGCAGGGATTGAACTTTCGAAAGCCGTGCCCGCGGTTATGGGCAGATGGGAATTTGTTAATGTCCGGTTGTAGATAACTTGAACCTTAATTAATTAAAATGAATCAACTGAGTGAGTTACCGTGATGGCCTCTTCTCGGCGGAGTCCGGGAAGTGGACACGGTGTTGGAGTAATGTTTGCGCAGGCTGCTCTCTAGTTTCTCGCTCGTGCTTTGCCTCCTCTTCTCGCTCTCTTTTGCGAATAAGTTAGACACCATACTTGCTAGTCGCTTGCTGCAGCTCCACATATTTACCTTGCCTTACCTATAAGCTAAAATAGTCTTGATCGCGAGGGTGCGAGATTGCTGAGTCCCTGTGGCTCACAGATTACTATATCACCAGATGCAGGGCCTGATGATTCCGCTCCAGGTGACGCGTATGAGCTCAAGTGGGAGTTCGACGAAGACTCTCAACGATACTATGTTTCTTTTCCCGATGATCAGTAGTGGTGCCCAGTTGGGGGGTGATTGGGACCGTGTCGCATGTTGGGTTCTCTTTTATTTTGGCGCCGTAGTCGGGCCTTGAGTGTACGGATGATGTAATGTTATTTATGTACTTGATTGACGTGACAAGTGTAAGCCAACTATGTTCTCCCCTTTACTATTTACATTACATGGGATGTTGTGAAGATTTCCTAACTTGCGACAAATGCCTTCAATGCGATTATGTCTCTAAGTCGTGCCTCGACACGTGGGAGCTATAGTCGCATCGAGGGTGTTACATTCGGGTCCTTAATCGCCGAACTAGTGGATTGCCTTGATAGGCTGCTTTGCGCTTCTGCTACGAGGGCCGTAGTGTGCTCCTCCGTGCGGAGAGAGAGCGCTCCGTGTTTCCATTGACTGTTATGACCCCCCGAGGTCCTGGCATCCTGAGCTTGAGATATGCATAATGCGGTACCGCATTGAATCTTGCAAATGCGGTTCGCCCGAGCAGTGCATGGTAGCCACTGCGGAATGGGACTATGTCGAAGATTAACTCTTCGCTTCAGAAGTTACCCGGGGATCCGAAGACCACTTCCAGTGTGACTGAGCCTGTGCAATGGGCCTCTACACCTGGTATGACACCTTTAAAGGTCGTTTTTGTGGGTTTGATCCTTGAGGGGTATATACCCATTTTGTGCACTTTGTCCTGATAAAGCAGGTTCAGGCTGCTGCCGCCATCCATTAGGACTCGAGTGAGGTGAAATCCGTCAATGATTGGGTCTAGGACCAGTGCGGCGAATCTGCCATGACGGATACTAGTGGGGTGGTCTCTGCGATCGAAGGTGATCGGACAGGAGGACCATGGGTTGAACTTTGGGGCAACTGGCTCCAACGCATATACGTCCATGAGCGCACGCTTCCGCTCCCTCTTGGGGATGTGGGTTGCGTATATCATGTTCACCGTCCGCACTTGTGGGGGGAACCTCTTCTGTCCTCCGGTGTTCGGCTGCCGGGGCTCCTCCTCGTCATCGCTATGTGACCCCTTATCTTTGTTTTTGGCATTTAACTTGCCGGCCTGCTTGAACACCCAACAATCCCTGTTGGTGTGGTTGGCTGGCTTGTCGGGGGTGCCGTGTATTTGACACGAGCGATCGAGTATACGGTCCAAACTGGACGGGCCCGAAGTGCTTCTTTTGAATGGCTTTTTCCGCTGGCCCGGTTTAGAGCCTTTGAATCCGGCATTGACTGCCGTATCCTCGGTATTGTCGCTGTTAATGCGACGCTTATGTTTGTTGCGACGTGACCTGCCATTGTCATCCTTGGTATCCGAAGTACCATGGTTCTTTGATATGTTATTGCTGCGAGCCAGCCAGCTGTCTTCTCAAGCACAAAAGCGGGTCATCAGTGTCATGAGGGCTGCCATAGATTTCGGCTTTTCCTGACCTAGGTGTCGGGCGAGCCACTCATCGCGGATGTTGTGCTTAAAAGCTGCTAGGGCCTCTGCATCCGGACAGTCGACGATTTGATTTTTCTTTGTTAGGAACCGAGTCCAGAATTGCCTGGCCGATTCCTCTGGCAGCTGAATTATGTGGCTCAAGTCATCGGCATCTGGTGGTCGCACGTAAGTGCCCTGGAAGTTGTCGAGGAATGCGGCTTCCAGATCCTCCCAATAGCTAATGGACTCTGCTGGCAAGCTATTGAGCCAATGCCGAGCTGGTCCTTTGAGCTTGAGTGGGAGGTATTTAATGGCGTGTAGATCATCACCGCAGGCCATGTGGATATGCAAGAGGAAATCCTCGATCCATACCGCAGGATCTGTTGTGCCGTCGTATGATTCTATATTTACAGGTTTGAAACCCTCTGGGATTTGATGATCCATTACTTCGTCTGTGAAGCATAGGGGGTGTGCGGTGCCTCTGTACTAGGCTATGTCGCGACGCAGCTCGAATGAGTCTTGCCCGCTGTGTTCGGCCCAGCCGGACTTACTTTTACTGTATCCGGCGTGACGATTATCGTCTCGCATAGTGGCGCGCCCTCGTGATCCGTAGAGCGATCTTGCATGTTTTGCTTTGTCCTCCAATACGTCTCGCAGGTCTGGCGTATTTCCCCATGCCTTTTAATTTGAATGGCGTCGGGGTGCGGGCTGAGCTTTTGGCTGGAATGCCTCTCTGTCGTGGCCACGAGGTGGCCGATCAGCCGCGTCATACGCTGGGGATGTAGGTTTCGGTGCTTCCTCCTCCAGTCGGGGTAGCAACCTGCACTTTGGGTAACTTTTGGAGGGGCGTTCGAGTTTATATTCCTCGGCCGCCAGGACTTCAGTCCATCTGTCAGCTAGCAAATCTTGATCAGCTTGAAGCTGCTACTGCTTTTTCTTAAGGCTATTTGCCGTGGCTATAAGCCGGCACTTGAAGCGCTCTTGTTCGACGAGATCCTCTGGCACGACGAATTCGTCATCGTCAAGGCTTGCCTCGTCTTTGGAGGGAGGCATGTAATTATCATCCTCCGACTCTCCATTTGCCTCTCTCTCAGGAGGGCTGGCTCCTCCATCCTCCTGCTGTAAATCTTGTTGGAGGGGATTGTTGTTGTCTTCGGCACTGTCCGGAGTGCTATTATCTCTGGTGCCGGTATCACCACTTTTGCCTTGGCGGGACTTAGAGCGGCGCCGCTGACGCCGGCGCTTGGGTTACTTTTTGGAGGGGTCATCCTCCGTTGTCTCCTCACCATTGCCTTCTTTGGGTGTGTCCACCATGTATATATCGTATGATGAGGTGGCTGTCCAGTGCCCTATGGGCAGTGGTTCCTCTTCGTCTCCCGCATCGTCGTCCATACCGTCGATGTCTTCGGAGTCGAAGTCAAGCATGTCGGTTAAGTCGTCGACAGTGGCTACTAAGTGGGTGGTGGGTGGGCGGCGAATTTCTTCGTCATCTGCATCCCAATCCTGCCGGACGTAGTTCAGCCAGGACTCTCCTGACAAGGAGAGAGACCTTAATGAGTTCAGTATGTCGCCAAAGGGCGAGTGCTGAAAAATATCCGCGGAGGTAAACTCCATGATCGGCGCCCAATCGGATTCGACAGGAACGGGCGCAGGCGGTTCGGAGTCCGTGGCCGGAGAAGGATCCGGCAGTTTGGCAACACGGCTCTCGTGAAGGGTAAGGTCGATATTCGGCTCGATTGCCACTGAGGATACGGCCTCCGTGACGGGGTCTATCCACCCATCCATGGATGGCGCAACTAGCTCCGAATTGAGGCTCGGAGCGGCTACCGGTGCGATCTCCTGAATACGGTCCGATGGTAGAGCTAAATCGTACTCATCGTGACCGCGTGGCGCACAAGGCAGGGGCACGAATCCGTCAAAGATCAAGTCTCCACGGATATCGGCCGTGTAGTTTAAGCTTCCAAACCTGACCTGGTGGCCAGGGGCATAACTTTTGATCTGCTCCAGACGGCCAAGCGAGTTCGCTCGCAGTGCAAAGCCGCCAAACACAAAGATCTGTCCGGGGAGAAAAGTCTGACCCTGGACTGCATCGCTATCGATGATCGTAGGAGCCATCAAGCCTAACGGCGACGACACAGAGGAACTCTCAATGAAAGAACCAATGTCGGTGTCAAAACCGGCGGATCTCGGGTAGGGGGTCCCGAACTGTGCGTCTAAGGCGGATGGTAACAGGAGGCAGGGAACACAATGTTTTACCCAGGTTCAGGCCCTCTTGATGGAGGTAAAACCCTACGTCCTGCTTGATTTATTCTTGATGATATGAGTATTACAAGAGTTGATCTACCACGAGATCGGAGAGGCTAAACCCTAGAAGCTAGCCTATGGTATGATTGTATGTTGTCCTACGGACTAAAACCCTCCGGTTTATATAGACACCAGAGGGCGCTAGGGTTACACAAGGTCGGTTACAAAGGAGGAGATATACATATCCGTATTGCCTAGCTTGCCTTCCACGCCAAGTAGAGTCCTATCCGGACACGAGACAAAGTCTTCAATCTTGTATCTTCATAGTCCAACAGTCCGGCCAAAGGATATAGTCCGGCTGTCCGGAGACCCCCTAATCCAGGACTCCCTCAGTGATGATTTCTTCTCTCTTATTTTTTTCTCCCTGAAAGCAGATATATAGAGTTGGAGTTGGAGTCGGGAGGTCTCCAAGGGGTCCACGAGGTAGGGGGCACGCCCTAGGGGGGGGCGCCCCCCACCCTCGTGGAAAGGGCGTGGGCCCTTGGTCTTCATCTTTGGCGAGGATTTTTTATTATTTATTGTAAGATATTCTGTGGAGTTTCAGGTCATTCCGAGAACTTTTGTTTTCTGCACATAAAACAACATCATGGCAATTCTGCTGAAAACAGCGTCAGTCCGGGTTAGTTCCATTCAAATCATACAAGTTAGAGTCCAAAACAAGGGCAAAAGTGTTTGGAAAAGTAGATACGACGGAGACGTATCAACTCCCCCAAGCTTAAACCCTTGCTTGTCCTCAAGCAATTCAGTTGACAAGCTGAAAGAAATAAAGAAAAACTTTTACAAACTCTGTTTGCTCTTGTTGTTGTAAATATGTCAAGCTAGCATTAAAGTTTTCAGCAAAGATTATAACTAACCATATTTGCAATAATTCTCAGGTCTCATGATTACCCATATCAATAGCATAATAAACTAGCAAGCCATAATAATAAATCTCGGATGACAACACTTTCTCAAAACAATCATAATATGATATAACAAGATAGTATCTCGCTAGCCATTTCTGAGACCGCAAAACATAAATACAGAGCACCTTTAAAGATCGAGGACTGACTAGACATTACAATTCATGGTAAAAGAGATCCAATCATAGTCACACTCAATATAAATTAACAGTAATGAATGCAAATGACAGCGGTGCTCTCCAACTGTGTAGCGACCAGACCTCAAACAGTCTGATCTCTGTGCTCCGGTGTCATCCCTGGATCAGTAATGCTGACACCACACAGTACTTGGAGGATTTATAACAAAGTAGCAATCACACACTTATTATATCGAGTGTCTCAATAGAGAACTATTACAATAAATATGGCTTAAGGCCATCTAATAAGGATAACAGCGGAAGGCTTGGAAGATAAGTGAGTCCATCAACTCCAACGGCATCACTGAGTATAGAACCACGACCTAAAAACTCCTTAATCGTCGTTTGAAAAGTCTGCAACATTAACGTTGCAGCCCAAAATGGGTCAGCACATGGAATATGCTGGCAATGTAACACATAGAGAGTAATGGAATGAAACAGCTATACTATATGCATATTTGGCTGGTGGAAAGCTCTATGGTTACAGTTTTCGTAAAGCCAATTTTTCCCTACTGCAAAGGAATAAATTTATTTAACTATCATGGTAGTTGTTAAACATTGAGAATGGTTGACAGCATCCTCAATCCCAATTAAAATAATCATCATTAAACAAAACCCAACAAACTTAATTTAGAGTAACATGTTGAGATTCACATGATAATCCAGGTACTAGATACTCAAGATGTCCATAACCGGGACATGGCTAACCATGATTAGTTTATATACACTCTGCAGAGGTTTGCGCACTTTTCCCCACAAGACTCGATCGCCTCCGTTTGGTTTCTCGCTACATGGTGTTTGAGAAGACGGATGACCGAGGAATAGTCTTTCAGAAGCGCTAGCACCTTACGATCGCGTAGACCGTACCACCTACATCCCCTACATCTGCTAGTCTACCACTGTAAGAGTTCGCATGACTTAGTCAACTATGCTAGAGCCCATAATAGCTTGTGGCTGCACACGGAAGTTTCTAGTATGAATAATCTCATGATCCCTTTGAGCCTGGGTGGCGGTCCAAAAGAAAACAGGCAAGTCCTGGATTACCCAGGTGCCTCAATCCACCCAGATGTGTGTTTAAGTTGCCACCTTAGATAAACCATTAATTAACAAACTCACATCTGTCATGGATATCACTCACCCAATCCACGTCTACTAGCATAGCATGGCATAATAAGCAAACGTAGAAGTAACTCCCAAAGGTTTGAAAACAAACAGGTAATAGGTACTACCTCAACTACTTCCCATCCCACAATTTAATTAGATCCTAATCATGCAATGTTTGAGGATTGATCTAATGCAATAAAACTACGTAGTAGAAAAGGTATGATCAAAGTGTTACTTGCCGTGCTGATGATCCGCAAAACCTAGAGATTCGAAGTAACAGGCGGCGCACTCCGGGTATTCTATCACAGACAAACAAACAAGCATACAATAAGTACTCATCTAATGCATAGGTAAGAGTCAAATAAGAGATCTAACCAGAAAATTCAACTTAAGAACTCCGGTTTGCAAAAAGAATCAAATCGAACAAAGCAACGAAAGTCAAACGGCGAAAGAAAACAACTTCGTTCTACTAATCTGGATCTAAGGCAATTTTTACAGTAGCAAAAACTTGTTTAAGTTGGTTAAACGGATAGAGGGTTTCGAGACGAAACTCCAAGCGCTTGAATCGCCGGATTCCGATAAACGAGCGAAAAGTTATATTAAAACGAAAATCGGATCAGAAATCGCGATCAGAAAAATCGCGGATTTAATCCGAGAAAAAGAAAAACAACGAACGTTCGCTAGAACGAACGAACGGATGAACGCTCGCTATTTAAATAAATCGGAAAAACCGATCTATTAAAAAACCGAAACTAAAAAAACGATGGAAAAACCGAACGATTTTTCGAAAAAAAAACGGCGGCACGGATTGCGAGGCGAGGTGAACCTCGGGCGGCGGGTCGGCGGCGTCCGGCGGCGAGGCGGCGCTGCGGCGGCGGCGGCTCGCGGCTCGGGAGGCTAGGGTTTCGGGGGGCGGCGGCTGGACCTCGGGCTGGCTCCCCCCGGCTTATAAAGCCTAGTCGGGCCGGAGTCTTGGTCGGACACGGCCCGTAGGTTGGTTCGTTTTTTTTTTAAAAATTACGCATAGAAGAAAAATAAAAAGAAATACTAAACGGACTCCAAAAATCCCGAAATAAATTTTGCCGGGCTTCTAGAATCAAGCCGCACAAGGTGAACATTTATTTGGGGCCTAAATGCAATTTTGAAAAACGCACATTTTTCCTAAATTCAAATAAAATAACGAAAAACTCCGAAATAAAATCTTATTTGATTTTATTATTAAATCCTCAATATTTCCTTATTTTGGGAAAGTCATTTTATTCCCTCTCTCATATTTTTGTAATATAAATAATTGATGATAAAATAATAAAAATCAAATGTTCCTATTCTCAAAATTTGAGAAACTCAAATATGAAAATAAAGAATTTCCCAACTCTCTCCGTGGGTCCTTGAGTTGCGTAGAAATTTCTAGGATCAAACCAAAGGCAAATAAAATATGATATGCAATGATGATCTAATGTATAACATTCCAAATTGTAAATTTGGGAAGTTACAAACCTACCCCCCTTAAGATGAATCTCGCCCTCGAGATTCGGGTTGGCTAGAAAATAGGTGAGGGTGATCTTTGAGCAAATCTTCTTCTCGCTCCCAGGTGGCTTCATCCTCTGTGTGGTGGCTCCACTGAACCTTGCAAAACTTGATAACCTTTTTGTGAGTGACTCGGTTGACAAACTCGAGAATCTTAACTGGTTTCTCCTCATAGGTCAAATCGTTGTCCAACTGAATTGTTTCCAATGGCACTGTGTCTCTCAAAGGTATGTCAGCCATCTCCGCGTGACACTTCTTCAATTGAGAAACGTGGAACACATCATGAACTCCTGACAATCCTTCGGGCAATTCCAACTTGTAGGCCACTTCTCCCATACGCTCCAAAACTCGGTATGGTCCTACAAATCATGGCACTAACTTTCCTTTAACCCCAAAACGCTTTGTTCCCCGAAGTGGAGATACTCAAAGATAAGTTCTATCTCCAACTTCGTAAATAGTCTCCTTGCGTTTAGAATCTGCATAACTCTTCTGTCTGGACTGGGCTACCTTGAGCCTATCGCGAATCAATTTCACCTTCCGTTCAGACTCTTTAATCAAATCAGGTCCAAACAATTGGCGGTCTCCAACTTCGTCCCACGACAACGGTGTCCTGCACCTCCTTCCGTACAAAGCTTCGAAAGGGGCCATTTTTAAACTGTTTGGTAACTGTTGTTGTAAGAGAACTCTGCATATGGCAAATTGTCGTCCCAACTAGATCCGTAATCTGGCGCACAAGCTCTCAGCATATCCTCCAAAATCTGATTGACTCTCTTGGTCTGTCCATCTGTCTGTGGATGAAAAGCTGCACTGAATTCTAGCCTGGTACCCAAAGTTTCATGCAACTGCTTCCAGAACTTTGAGGTAAACTGGGTTCCTCTATCTGATACGATACTCCTCGGAACCCCATGCAGACATACGATCCTGGTCATGTATATCTTTGCCAACTTAGCACTGGTGTAGGTGGTCTTTACTGGGATGAAATGAGCTACCTTTGTCAACCGATCGATTACAACCCAAATCGAGTCATAGCCTGAACGAGTCCTGGGTAATCCCGTGATAAAATCCATACCTAACTTATCCCACTTCCATTCGGGTATCGGCAATGGTTGTAACAATCCTGCTGGCTTCTGATGCTCTGCCTTTACTCTCTGACACACATCACAAACTGCTACATACTCCGCAATATCCTTCTTCATTCCGGTCCACCAGAAAATATCCTTCAAATCCAAATACATCTTAGTATTTCCTGGGTGAATCGAATACGGTGAATCGTGTGCCTCTTGCAGAATCAACTTTCTGATCTCCGGGTCATTGGGCACATAAACACGGTCTTCAAACCATAGAGTATCGTGCTCATCCTCACAAAATCCCTTAGCCTTCCCTTGCTAAGTTTCTCCCTAATAGAAGAAATCTCCTTGTCAGTCTTCTGAGCTTCTCTGATTCTATCCATCAAAGTTGACTGAATTTCCAATGCTGCGACATAGCCTCTCGGAACTATTTCCAAACATAACCCTCGAAGATTTTCGGCTAACTCCCTTGGAATTTCTCCCGTCATTAATGTATTGACATGGCTCTTACGGCTTAATGCGTCAGCTACTACATTAGCCTTTCCGGGATGGTAATGCAATCTCATATCATAATCCTTGATGAGCTCCAACCATCTCCTTTGTCTGAGGTTTAACTCCTTCTGTGTGAAAATGTATTTCAAACTCTTATGATCCGTGTACACCTCACAATGGTTTCCAATGAGGAAATGTCTCCATGTTTTCAATGCATGCACTACGGCTGCTAACTCCAAATCATGCGTAGCATAATTCAACTCATGAGGTTTCAGTTGTCTTGAGGCATACGAAACAACTCTCCCTTCCTGCATAAGCACTGCTCCAAGTCCTCGACGTGAAGCGTCGCAATACACCTCATAATCCTTGGTCTGGTCTGGCAAAATCAACACGGGTGATGTAACCAAGCATTTCTTCAACTCCTGGAAACTAGCCTCACATTCTTCCGTCCATATGAACTTGGTATCTTTCTTCAACAACTCCGTCATAGGCTTTGCAATCTTTGAGAAATTCTCAATAAATCTCCGGTAGTATCCTGCGAGTCCAAGAAAACTCCGGATCTCTCCAACTGTTGTTGGTGCTTCCCAATTTGTCACAGTGTCAACCTTTGTGGGGTCAACTGCTATTCCTTCTCCGGATGTAACGTGTCCGAGGAATCCTACTTCCTTCAACCAAAACTCACATTTGCTGAACTTGGCATACAACTGATGTTCTCTGAGCTTACCAAGTACCAAACGCAAATGCTCTTTATGCTCCTCTTCGTTCTTTGAGTAAACCAAGATATCATCAATGAACACTACGATGAACTTATCCAAAAACTCCATAAACACTTTGTTCATCATGTTCATAAAATATGCCGGTGCATTAGTCAGACCAAATGACATAACGGTATACTCGTACAGACCATACCTGGTGGTAAAAGCTATCTTAGGAATATCCTGTTCCCGAATCTTCAACTGGTGGTATCCTGATCGCAGATCGATCTTGGAAAATACCTTAGCTCCTTGCAATCGATCAAACAGATCATTGATCATCGGTAGTGGGTATTTGTTCTTGATCGTTACTTCATTCAATCCTCAATAATCAACAACCATCCTTAACGATCCATCCTTCTTCTCCACTAGAAGTACTGGCGATCCCCAAGGCAAAGAACTTGGGCGAATATATCCTTTATCCAGTAACTCCTTAATCTGCTTCTTAAGTTCCACCAAATCCTTTGCAGGCATCTTTGATATTGGCCCTGTGCCTGGCAATAGTTCAATCAAAAACTCAATATCTCTATCCGGTGGCATGCCTGGCAACTCTTCTGGAAATACATCAGGGAAATCCTTCACTACTGGTACTTCCTCCTGCACAACTCCTGTTAAGAAATTTACTTGAGTCCTCTTTGGCACATGTCGGGATACGTACTTGATCCTTCTCCCTTCTGGGGTGTTAAGCAAAATTGACTTACTAGCACATTCAATATTCCCTTCATACTTTGATAACCAATCCATGCCTAATATCACATCCAATCCTTGGGATTCCAATACTATTAGGTCTGAGGGAAAAACATAGTTACCAATCCTTAATGGTAACCGATCACACCATAGACTAGCCATATATTCTGCTCCAGGCGAGGTTACTAACATGGGTGACCTAAGGGCTTGGGTTGGCAGCTTATACTTATCCACAAATCCCCTTGATATGTATGAATGCGATGCACCAGTATCGAAAAGAACGAGTGCAGTAAATGACTTAACCAAAAACTTACCGATTACTGCATCCGACTGCTCTTCAACCTCCTCCACGTTAACGTGGTTCACCTGTCCCCTGTTGAAAGGGTTCGGCTTCTTCCCAGAGCTTCCATTGCCATTCTGGCCTTCAAGAAATTCATTGGCATAGTGTCCGGTCTTCTGGCATTTAAAACAAGTGACTTGGCTCAGGTCTTTCTTGGCTGGGGTTGATGGGTTAGTGCGGTCCTGGCCATTACTTCCTCCATTCCCATTACCATTCTTGGTGCCGTTGTGATTGTGCGAGCTACCTCCTCCATGGGTATGCTGAAAATGTCCTCCCGGTCTAGGGGTAATACGTGGCTTCTGCTGAGCTCCTGAGTTGTACTTTCCTTGTCCATATTTCCTCTTGCGGTTCTCAATTTGTTGTTGCTTGCCTTCAATCATAAGAGCACGGCCTACCAACTCCTGGTAGTTGTTGAAGGTTGCTACCATCAACTGCATGCTCAACTCATCATTCAGTCCTTCTAGAAACTTCTTTTACTTAGTTGCGTCCGTAGCAACGTCATCTGGGCATAACGTGCTAATTTACTGAAGTCCTCCACATACTGGCCAACTGTCCGTCCTCCTTGGCGCAAGTTGCGAAACTCACGCTTCTTCATGGCCATAGCTCCTGATGAAACATGGGCAGTGCGAAAAGCCTGCTGAAACTGGTCCCATGTGACAGTATCGACAGGGAAAGTGGCTGTGAAATTCTCCCACCATGATGCTGCGGGTCCTTCAAGCTGATGTGCGGCAAACTTCACCTTCTCTGCATCTGTGCATCCTGCTGTGGTCAACTCTCTAGCTGTCTTGCGGAGCCAATCATCTGCTACTATTGGCTCAGTGCTACTGGAAAACACCGGTGGGTTCAGCCTAAGAAAACGGGCTAAGTGATCAACAGGTGGTGGTGGTGGTGGTGGGTTGTTGTTGCTGTTTCCCTGGTTCTGATTTTGGACTAGCAACTGCATCAATGTGTTCTGTTGCTGGATCAACTGGGTGAGCTCCGGTGGAAAGGTAAATCCGGGGTCACGTCTCGGAGGCATCTGAGGTTTTAGAAAAGATGAGAGTTAAGAATAGAGGGGGTCTAAAGAGAAAACATTACCCATATGCACATGAGGCAAAAGCAAACAATTCACTTCATTCAATCAAACAAGGGCATACAATCAATCTAACTATCGCAAAAGTGCTCGGACTACTATATTTACATGGTGGACTACTACTACTGATGAGGTGGTCTACTAGAAATATTCTTCAGTTGCAGACTCCATGATATCTGCTCCAGCTTCATCAACATAGTCATCATCGCTATCATCTGGGTCTGAGTCGGTGTCGTCGATGATGATGTAGTCTTCCGGGCAAATCTCCTTGGGTTCTTCGTCTTCATATACTGGTGTAGGGCCTCCCATAAATATCCCGATATTCATTGTTAGGTCGGCATTCTTATCCACTAATACTTCAATTTCCTCTTCATAATCTTCACGTGTAGCCTTGAGTTTTTCCTCCAGTTCCTTGATTCTTGTCCTTGCCTTCTTCAGATATATCATGTCGGCACACATCTGGTTCTCCTGTCATCGAATGTGATGGTTTAACTCCTGGATAAAAGCTACAATTGATCTATCCTTTCTGGTGCTGATCATCTCCTAGTGCTTATCTCGGCGTCCACAAATCTGGTAGATAGTATCCTTGAGATCGTTGCGGTAGACTTCTCCAATGCGTCCCATGGCGATGTGAGCTGCCATGCTCTCTCCTAGACTCCAAGTTGGTGCATCAAAAGAAAACTCTATGGGCTCAGTGACTGGCATGAACGTCCTTCCTGGAACTTGAACTTGAATCATCCAGCGCTCTTCTTCAGGTAATGTGGCGTTGTAGGTTCCGGTGAAGTTGGGTACTCCTATGTTCAGGTATCTAGTGACTTCCTTCAAGTGACGTCCAAAGGGTGTATCTTCATCCGGTTGCGTGAACTTGTTCCTTGCATCCGCCATCCTAAAGAGTAGAAAAGATGAGAGGTCAGAAAAGAAGAGAGTGAATAGTGATCTAGGTCTTTAGCTTAGTGGTCGTGTCCTACAGTCAGCGTGTGCTCTGATACCATCTCTGTAGCAACCAGACCTCAAACAGTCTGATCTCTGTGCTCCGGTGTCATCCCTGGATCAGTAATGCTGACACCACACAGTACTCAGAGGATTTATAACAGAGTAGCAATCACACACTTATTACATCGAGTGTCTCAATAGAGAACTATTATAATAAATATGGCTTAAGGCCATCTAATAACGATAACAGCAGAAGGCTTGGAAGATAAGTGAGTCCGTCAACTCCAACGGCATCACTGAGTATAGAACCACGACCTAAAAACTCCTTAATCATCGTCTGAAAAGTCTGCAACATTAACGTTGCAGCCCGAAACGGGTTAACACATGGAATATGCTGGCAATGTAACACATAGAGAGTAATGGAATGAAACAGCTATACTATATGCATATTTGGCTGGTGGAAAGCTCTATGGTTACAGTTTTGCGCGTAAAGCCAATTTTTCCCTACTGCAAAGGAATAAATTTTATTTAACTATCATGGTAGTTGTTAAACATTGAGAATGGTTGACAGCATTCTCAATCCCAATTAAGCATCATCATTAAACAAAACCCAACAAAATTAATTTAGAGTAACATGTTGAGATTCACATGATAATCCAAGTACTAGATACTCAAGATGTCCATAACCGGGGACACGGCTAACCATGATTAGTTTATACACTCTGCAGAGGTTTGCGCACTTTTACCCACAAGACTCGATCGCCTCCGTTTGGTTTCTCGCCACTACATGGTGTTTGAGAAGACGGATGACCGAGACATAGTCTTTCAGAAGCGCTAGCACCTTACGACCGGGTAGACCGTACCACCTACATCCCCTACATCTTCTAGTCTACCACTGTAAGAGTTCGCATGACTTAGCCAACTATGCTAGAGCCCATAATAGCTTGTGGCTGCACACGGAAGTTTCTAGTATGAATAATCTCATGATCCCTTTGAGCCTGGGTGGCGGTCCAAAAGAAAACAGGCAAGTCCTGGATTACCCAGGTGCCTCAATCCACCCAGATGTGTGTTTAAGTTGCCACCTTAGATAAACCATTAATTAACAAACTCACATCTGTCATGGATATCACTCACCCAATCCACGTCTACTAGCATAGCATGGCATAATAAGCAAACGTAGAAGTAACTCCCAAATGTTTGAAAACAAACGGGTAATAGGTGCTACCTCAACTACTTCCCATCCCACAAGTTAATTAGATTCTAATCATGCAATGTTTGAGGATTGATCTAATGCAATAAAACTACGTAGTAGAAAAGGTATGATCAAAGTGTTACTTGCCTTGCTGATGATCCGCGAAACCTAGAGATTCGAAGTAACGGGCGGTGCACTCCGGGTATTCTATCACAGACAAACAAACAAGCATACAATAAGTACTCATCTAATGAACAGGTAAGAGTCAAATAAGAGATCTAACCAGAAAATTCAACTTAAGAACTCCGGTTTGCAAAAAGAATCAAATCGAACGAAGCAATGAAAGTCAAACGGCGAAAGAAAACAACTTCGTTCTACTAATCTGGATCTAAGGCAATTTTTACAGTAGCAAAAACTTGTTTAAGTTGGTTAAACGGATAGAGGGTTTCGCGACGAAACTCCAGGCGCTTGAATCGCCTGATTCCGATAAACGAGCGAAAAGTTATACTAAAATGAAAATCGGATCAGAAATCGCGATCAGAAAAATCGCGGATTTAATCGGGGAAAAAGAAAAACGACGAACGTTCGCTAGAACGAACGAATGGACGAACGCTCGCTATTTAAATAAATCGGAAAAACCGATCTATTAAAAAACCAAAACTAAAAAAAACCAACGAAAAACCGACGGAAAAATCGAACGATTTTTCGAAAAAAATGGCGGCACGGATTTCGAGGCGAGGCGAACCTTGGGCGGCGGGTCGGCGGCGGCGGCGGCGTCTGGCGGCGGCGGCGGCGGCGAGGTGGCGCGGCGGCGGCGGCGGCTCGCGGCTCGGGCGGCTAGGGTTTCGGGGAGCGGCGGCTGGGCCTCGGGCTGGCTCCCCCTGGCTTATAAAGCCTAGTCGGGCCGGAGTCCTGGTCGGACACGGCCGGTAGGTCGGTTCGTTTTTTTTAAAAAATTACGCGCAGAAGAAAAATAAAAAGAAATACTTAGCGGACTCTAAAAATCCCGAAATAAATTTTCCCGGGCTTCTAAAATCAAGCCGCACAAGGTGAACATTTATTTGGGGCCTAAATGAAATTTTGAAAAACGCACATTTTTCCTAAATTCAAATAAAATAACGAAAAACTCCGAAATAAAATCTTATTTGATTTTATTATTAAATCCTCAATATTTCCTTATTTTGGGAAAGTCATTTTATTCCCTCTCTCATATTTTTGTAATAGAAATAATTGATGATAAAATAATAAAAATCAAATGATCCTATTCTCAAAATTTGAGAAACTCAAATATGAAAATAAAGAATTTCCCAACTCTCTCCATGGGTCCTTGAGTTGCGTAGAAATTTCTAGGATCAAACCAAAGGCAAAGAAAATATGATATGCAATGATGATCTAATGTATAACATTCCAAATTGAAAATTTGGGATGTTACAAACTGGTGCTTTTAATAAGAGGATGATGACTCAATATAAAAGTAAATAGATAGGCCCTTCGCAGAGGGAAGCAGGGATTTGTAGAGGTGCCAGAGCTCGGTTTTGAAATAGAGGTGAATAATATTTTGAGCGGTATACTTTCATTGTCAACATACAACCAAGAGATGGCGATATCTTCCATGCTACACACATTATAGGTGGTTACCAAACAGAATGGTAAAGTTTATACCCCCCTTCCACCAACAAACATCAATCCATGGCTTGCTCGAAACAATGAGTGCCTCCAACATACATCAGGTCCCAGGGGGAGTTTTGTTTTGTAATTATTTTTGATTTAGTTTGCATAAAGCATGGGACTGGGCATCCCGGTGACCAGCCATTTCTCGTGAGTGAGGAGCGAAGTCCACTCCTCTTGAGAATAACCCGCCTAGCATGGAAGATACAGACATCCCTAGTTGATACATGAGCTATTCGAGCATACAAAACATGATGATTATTTGAAGGTTTAGAGTTTGGCACATACAAATTTACTTGGAACGGCCGGTAGATACCGCATATAGGAAGGTATAGTGGACTCATCTGGAATAACTTTGGGGTTTAAGGGATTGGATGCACAAGCAGTATTCCCGCTTAGTACAGGTGAAGGCTAGCAAAAGACTGGGAAGCGACCAACTAGAGAGCGACAACAGCCATGTACATGCATTAAAATTAATAAACATTGGATGCAAGCATGAGTAGGATATAATCCACCATGAACATAAATATCGTGAAGGCTATGTTGATTTGTTTCAACTACATGCGTGAACATGTGCCAAGTCAAGTCACTTAAATCATTCAAAGGAGGATACCACCCCATCATACCACATCATAACCATCTCAATAGCATGTTGGCACGCAAGGTAAACCATTATAACTCATAGCTAATCAAGCATGGCACAAGCAACTATGATCTCTAATTGTCATTGAAACATGTTTATTCATAACAAGCTGAATCAAGAACGATGAACTCATCATATTTACAAAAACAAAAGAGGTCGAGTTCGTACCAGCTTTTCTCATCTCAGTCAGTCCATCATATATCATCATAATTGCCATTCACTTGCATGACCGAACGCTGTGAATAATAATAAGAGTGCACGTGCATTGGACTAAGTTGGAATCTGCGAGCATTTAATAAATAGGAGAAGACAAAGCAATATGGGCTCTTGGTTAAATCAACAATAAAGCATATAAGAGCCACTTCAACAATTTAATTATGGTCTTCTCCTTTCGACCCCCAAAGAAAGAAAAGAAATAAAACTATTTACACGGGAAAGCTCCCAACAAGCAAAAGAAGAACGGGAAATATTTTTGGGTTTTCTTTTTTAATAACTACTACAAGCATGGAAAGTAAACTCTTAAAAGCTACAACTATTTTTTGGTTTTTCTTAAGGTTTATTAAACACACAAGAAGAAAGCATAAAAGGAAATAAACTAGCATGGATGATACAATGAAAAAGTATGAACACCGACATTTAGCAATGAGTGTGTGAACATGAATATAGTGTCGGTGAGAAATACGTACTCCCCTAAGCTTAGGCTTTTGGCCTAAGTTGGTCTATGGCCATGGCTGGCCTGGCTGATATCCATAATAATAGTTGTTGGGGTCATACTGTGATGCAGCAGCTATCGCCTGCTGAGCTGCAGCGTGGCGACGAGCAGCCTCTTCTCTCCTCTTGTACTCATCTGCCTCCTCTCTGGTAATAGTATATCCTCCTCTTGCCTCATAATCAAAGAAAGCAGGAGCAGGGAGAGTAATACGGACATCACAACGTCTGTCAAAGATTAGTCGATACTGGAGAGGTGATTCGTTCCTCTCGACAAACTGGTGGTGAACCATAGCATTAAAATCTAGATAGGCAGGAGGTAATTCAATATCATCTTCGCGCACATCTATACCAAGAAAATTAGCTACGCGGGTTGCATAAATTCCACCAAAGAAATCTCCATTACGTCTATTAAGATGCAACCTACGTGCAACAATGGCTCCCAAATTATATGATTTGTGTTCTAACACAGCACTCCTAAGAATACTGAGGTCAGGGACACACACGTGACATGCCTCATCTTTACCATTTATGCGTCTACCTATGAAGAGAGCAAAATAATGTATAGCAGGAAAGTGGATGCTCCCTATGGTAGCTTGTGTAATATCTCTGGTTTCTCCCACAGTTATATCAGCAATAAAATCTCTAAATTCAGATTTGTGAGGACCCCTTATACTACCCCATTGTGGAAGTTTGCATGCAGTGGTAAAATCCTCTAAGATTTATCATAAAGATCAAACATGATAGTTGGAGAATTACGTGAAGTGGAAAATTCAAACCTCCTCACAAAGGAACTAGTGAGGTTATGATACTGACTGCACTTCTCTTCCTCGAAGCTCACAAGATCAGCGTTACGCAAATATGCGTTGAATTCTTCTTTTATTCCCGCTCGATCCATAAAATTTTCAGAAGGCCACTCACAAGGATGCACTGGAGCGTCTCTTAGTGGCTCTTCGTCAGCATCACGCATTGCAAGCCTGGGTCCTTGCTTCTTTGAAGAACCACCTTGGAACATCTTCCTAAGCATTTTTCTTCCTCTGAAAAATTCTAATTTTTTAGTAACTTCAAAATAAAAGTAAACCAAACTCAATAATATTGATAGCAACTACTCGTACAAGTGCCTAGAGCCTATATCATGCATCAAAACTACTTTTGACCATATAGATTTGACATGCAAGCTCAAGAACAGGGTCACCTAAGCAGCAAAAATTTGCAATGAATAAAGCACTAGAACAAAAACTAATTGGACCAATGGAGGAGTCACATACCAAGGAACAATCTCCCCAAGCAGTTATGTGAGAGGTGCTTTGAGCAAGGAGATCGAAAAATGGCAACAAAGAGGGCTGGAACTCGTGCTTGAGTTGGTTTTTCATGTTTGTGGGAGGAAGAAGAAGAGGATGGGTGCAGGAATAAGTGGAGGAGGGCCACCGTGGGCCCACGAGGCAGGGGGGCACGCCCTAGGGGGGTGGGCGTGCCCTCCACCCTCGTGACCAGGTGGCAGCTCCCCCCGCGGTAATTTTTGCACCATAAATCCTCAAATATTCCTGAAAAAATCATATTAAATTGGCATGTCATTCCGAGGACTTTTATTTTAGGGACATTTTTATATTGCACGGATAATCAGATAACAGACAGAAAAATATTTATTTTTATTTTATTTAAAGTAAATAACATAAATTATAGAAAGGGTACAGAAGGTTGTGCTTCTAGTTTCATCCATCTCATGCTCATCAAAAGGAATCCACTAACAAGGTTGATCAAGTCTTGTTAACAAACTCATTCCGATTAACATGAAACCGGAGAAATTTCGAATAACACTAGGTTACCTCAACGGGGATATGCACATCCCCAATAATAAGCATATCATATTTCTTCTTGACGGTAGGAAGAGGAAATTCAAAACCTCCAAATATAATTGATGGAATTTTTCTGATAGAATTGATACTATGAACTTGAGGTTGTTTCCTCGGAAAGTATACCATATGATCATTACCATTAACATGAAAAGTGACATTGCCTTTGTTGCAATCAATAACAGCCCCTGCAGTATTAAGAAAAGGTCTTCCAAGAATAATAGACATACTATCGTCCTCGGGAATATCAAGAATAACAAAGTCCGTTAAAATAGTAATGTTTGCAACCACAACAGGCACATCCTCACAAATGTCGACATGTATAGCAATTGATTTATCAGCCATTTGCAAAGATATTTCAGTAGGTGTTAACTTATTCAAGTCAAGTCTATGATATAAAGAGAGAGGCATAACTCTAACACCGGCTCCAAGATCACATAAAGCAGTTTTAACATAGTTTTTTTAATGGAGCATGGTATAGTAGGTACTCCTGGGTCTCCAAGTTTCTTTGGTATTCCACCCTTAAAAGTATAATTAGCAAGCATGGTGGAAATTTCAGCTTCTGGTATCTTTCTTTTATTTGTAATAATATCTTTCATGTACTTAGCATAAGGATTCATTTTGAGCATATCAGTTAATCGTATACGCAAAAAGATAGGTCTAATCATTTCAGCAAAGCGCTCAAAATCCTCATCATCCTTTTTCTTGGATGGTTTGGGAGGAAAAGGCATGGGTTTCTGAACCCAAGGCTCTCTTTCTTTACCATGTTTCCTAGCAACAAATCTTTCTTATCATAACGTTGATTCTTTGATTGTGGGTTATCAAGATCAACAACAGGTTCAATTTCTACATCATTATCATTACTAGGTTGAGCATCATTATGAACATCATCATTAACATTTTCATTAGGTTCATGTTCATTACCAGGTTGTGTTTCGGCATCAGACATAGATATATCATTTGGATTATCAGGTGGTTCAGCAATAGGTTCACTAGAAGTTTGCACAGTTCTATCATTTTTCTTTTTCTTCCTTTTAGAAGAACTAGGTGCATCAATATTATTTCTCTGAGAATCTTGCTCAATTCTCTTTGGGTGGCCTTCAGGATACAAAGGTTCCTGAGTCATTCTACCAGTTCTAGTAGCCACTTTAACAGCATAATTATTTTCCTTACTATTCATCTCATTGAGCAATTCCTTTTGAGCTTTAAGTACTTGTTCTACTTGAGTGGTAACCATAGAAGCACGTTTGCTAATAAGTTTAAGTTCACCTTTAACATTAGCCATATAATCACCCAAGTGTCCAAGCATATTTGAATTGTATTTTAATTGTCTACCAAAATAAGCATTAAAGTCTTCTTGCTTAGCCATAAATTTATCAAACTCATCTAAGCATGGGCTAGCAAACTTAGTAAATGGGATTTCAGCTTTATCATATCTATATAGAGAATTTACCTTTACTACCTGTGTCGGTTTATCAAGGTCTGGAGGTTCTTCAATAAATAAATGATTAAGATCATATGTTTCTTCAATAGGCGGTAAATTAAGACCATGTATTTCTTCAATAGAAGGTAAATTCTTAACATCTTCAGCTTTAATACCTTTTTCTTTCATAGATTTCTTTGCCTCTTGCATATCTTCGGGACTGAGAAATAGAACACCTCTCTTCTTCGGAGTTAGTTTAGGAATAGGATCATTAATTGGAGCAGGAGCTGGCTCAGGAGGTGCCCAATTATTTTCATTTGTCAACATATTATTCAATAAGATCTCAGCTTCATCCGGTGTTCAGAGAACCAGCACAACTATCCAGGTAATCTCTGGAAGCATCGGTTAGTCCATTATAAAAGATATCAAGTATTTCATTTTTCTTAAGAGGATGATCAGGCAAAGCATTAAGTAACTTGAGAAGCCTCCCCCAAGCTTGTGGGAGACTCTCGTCTTTAATTTGCACAAAGTTGTATATTTCCTTTAAAGCAAAGAGCAGGGAAATGTTTAGCAGAGAAGTCGTAAATCATATCCTGGGGACTACGCACACAACCAGGATCAAGAGAATTGAACCATATCTTAGCATCACCCTTTAATGGGAACGGAAATATTTTAAGGATATAAAAGTAGCGAGATCTCTCATCATTAGTGAACAGGGTGGCTATATCATTTAATTTAGTAAGATGTGCCACAACAGTTTTAGATTCATAGCCATGAAAAGGATCAGATTCAACTAAAGTAATTATATCAGGATCAACAGAGAATTCATAATCCTTATCAGTAACAAAGATAGGTGAAGTAGCAAAAGCAGGGTCAGGTTTCATCCTAGCATTTAGAGATTGCTTATTCCATTTAGCTAATAACCTTTTGAGTTCATATCTATCTTTGCAAGCTAAAATAGCTAAAGAAGCTTCTTGATCAAATAAATAACCCTCAGGAATAACAAGTGATTCTTCATCATCATAATCAGATTCAATATTTTCAATCTCTCTAGCCCTAGCAAGTCGTTCCTCGAGAAAATCACCAAGTGGTGCAATAGTATCAAGCATAGAAGTAGTTTCATCATAAGTATCATGTATAGCAGAAGTAGCGTCATCAATAACATGCGACATATCAGAATGAATAGCAGAAGTAGGTTTAGGTGTCACAAGCTTACTCATAACAGAAGGTGAATCAAGTGCAGAGCTAGATGGCAGTTCCTTACCTCCCCTCGTAGTTGAGGGATAAATTGTTGTATTAGCATCTTTCAAATTCTTCATAGTGTCCAGCAGATATAAATCCCAAGTGACTCAAAGAATAGAGCTATGCTCGGCGCCAGAAATTAGTCTTGATAACCCACAAGTATAGGGGATCGCAACAGCATTCGAGGGTAGAGTATTCAACCCAAATTTATTGATTCGACACAAGGGGAGCCAAAGAATATTCTCAAGTATTAGCAGCTGAGT
This sequence comes from Triticum urartu, assembly GCF_003073215.2. Classification (NCBI taxonomy): domain Eukaryota; kingdom Viridiplantae; phylum Streptophyta; class Magnoliopsida; order Poales; family Poaceae; genus Triticum; species Triticum urartu. The sequence goes on from NC_053027.1 coordinate 119,515,403, forward strand.
TGTCAATTCAACCACACCTGGAAACTTAGTATCTGCAGCAAAGTGTTTAGTAGCAAAGTAATATGATAGTGATGGTAACGGTAACAAAAGAGTAACGAAAGCAAAGTAATGTTTTTAGTATTATGTAGTGATTGTAACAATAGCAACGGGAAAGTAAATAAGCGTAAACCAGTATATGGAAAGCTTGTAGGCGTCGGATCAATGATGGATAATTATGCCGGATGTGGTTCATCATGTAACAGTCATAACATAGGGTGACACAGAACTAGCTCCAATTCATCAATGTAATGTAGGCATGTATTCCGAATATAGTCATACGTGCTTATGGAAAAGAACTTGCATGACATCTTTTGTCCTACCCTCCCGTGGTAGCGGGGTCCTAATGGAAACTAAGGGATATTAAGGCCTCCTTTTAATAGAGAACCGGAACAAAGCTTTAGCACATAGTGAATACATGAACTCCTCAAACTACGGTCATCACGGGTAAGTATCCCGATTATTGCCTTTCAGCAATGAAGGCCTTGTTCACCAGAGTTTGGAAATCTGGGAAATCAAACATACTGAGAGTACACCGGAGTTGCGGGTTTAATCCACCAAGAAATCTGTCAATCTTCCTTTCTTCAGTGGCCACGTCGTGAAGGGAGTAACGTGGCAAATGATTGAATTTTTGCAAATATTCACCCATAGACTGATTTCCTTGGAGGAGCGCGAGAAATTCTTGCTGTTTAGTCTTCATAATTCTAGTAGGGATATGGTATTTCCGGAACTGATCCGTGAATTTTGACCAGGTGATTTCTTCATCAACAGGCCACATGGCTTTTATATTTTCCCACCATATGGCAGCAGCGCCTTCAAGATAATGAGTTGCAAATGGAACTTTATCACCTTCTTCAGTACGAGCAATCTCAAGTTTCATCTCAATGGTTCGCAGCCAATCATCTGCTTCCAAGGGGTCAATAACCTGACTAAAACTGAGAGTCTTGGTCCTTTGAAAATCTGCCAGCTTTGAGTGATGACCATTTTGATTCCCATTCTGCTCAACCATAGCTTGCACACTTCTTAAAATTTCAATTAGATCATTATTCTATCTTTCCTCAAACATACATAGAATTTGCTCGGTGGAGGGCGGATTTGGCGGTCGAGGCAGTGGTGGAACGTACGGCTCGGGAGAGAGTCCTGCCTGTCGTGCGGAACGACGAACAGGAGTACCCTCGCGAACGTTGCTACTGCTGCCTCCCCGCAGCATCCTATTGTGGTTTTTCCCAAGACAACGCAACCAAGATGAGAAGCATTCAAAATAAATTGGGGAAAATCCAGCAACAAAAGCCCGGGAAAAACCGAAATGACGAAGAACATACGGCGAATAAAATAGAGTCCCAACATAATTATACATAGACTCATACATGAAAGATACATAACATGCCAGGTTCAACTACTCTCGTACATGAAACAAAATCTCATGACTCGTACGACTACACTCGTACACCATCCCAACGATTGCGAATACTCAGAAGCTCTACTGCTCTGCTGGTGCTGCGGGGTCATCTCCTGAAGCGGACTCAGATCCTGAACTGACGAGGTTAACTGAGACCTCCGGGTTAAAGGTAACACGACGACGCTGCCTCGAGGGCTCTCCCTCAGGGGCAGGGGTAGGGTGAAGCATCGGGGCTGCAGGAGTAGTGAGAAGTGAAACCCACTCAGCAGGGGTACTGAGAGGACTCACGGTCGCGGCGCCCGAGCTACTCGGAGGAGTAACCGGTGAAACAGGGGAACTAGAACTGGCTGGAATATAAGGAGTAAATCCCAGGGAGGATGGAGTAGTGGCAGATCTAGTAGAGACTAAAGCAGAGGCTAAAGCAGTACGGGCACGAGTCGGCTCTCGAGCTAGCTCGTGGATCATAAGATAGCTAGCGGTGATATAACGAGCAAGATGGCTAGCAACACTATCGGACTCCGGATCAATGATAGGGAAGCGGGCACGACTATTGTCGTGCAGAGAAGTATAGTAGTAGAAACCTGGGTGGTTCTGCATTCGGACCTCGTTGTAACGAAGCTCGACAATGACCTCGAATGCAGCAAACTGGACAGCCTGGGAAGCGGTAGAAGTGTAACCGCTCCGAGAGGTACGAGTGTAAGTGCTGGAGTTGGAACTGGTGCGCAGAGTGACCACTACGTGATACTCATACACTGAGTCAGCTAGACGCTCCCGGTACACACGATAAACTGGATCGTCACCGAGGGGGTACAGCCAACGCCACACGTTACGAAGGAGATGCGACGACGTGAATGGCATTAGCTGCAACTGGCACGGATACGGCACCAGAGCCATCTACACTCACAACCATTAGTAGGTTAGCATAAAAATAAAACAAGGGCATGCAATGCAACAACCAGCTACCAATGCTACCGGCACTCAACTTAAACTCGTATCTACCGTCTAGTTAACACGTCCTAGTCTAGCGTGGCCTACAATAAGCGCGGCTCTGATACCAAGCGTTGTGGCACCCCGGCTCAGAGCAACCGGTTTACCATGCATTGCCAGCCCAGAGACCATGTCTTCTGGCAACACACAACATCTTGGTACAGAAAACAACCGCTTTATTGATGCTAGCAGATCAAAGTTTATATTACAACGGGTAGCGAGGCCAAGCGGCACACACGGTGCGGCTGAACAATATGTACATTATTTAGTGAACATAAAGGCCTCGATCATAACAACTACGCGACAGCGGAACAACGTCGTAGCAGAACTCCATAGCACAGGGACACCGATGTGGACACGATCTAGACTCGGACATCACTCCTTTCCAATAAGGCTTTCCTGAAATCTGGCATGACACGCCAGGTCAGTATATTGAATGTACTTGCAAGCTCACAACCGACATAAACATAATGACAAACAATATCATGATAATTAACCAATTATTAATAATGCAACGATATAACCAACATGCTGTGATCATGCTCTTGTGAGAAAAATCCCTCTTACCAACGGTGATCACTTCTTGGATCACAACCGTACCAACCTCAAAAACTTAACTATGAATGTCTCATGATCTTTCCGGCGATCACAACCACGACCCATATTTGGTCTAAAACGATGATCCTTCCGGCGATCACAACCACGACCAACACTTGGTCTTATCCAACCCGATGGCCTTCCCGCCATCATCAATAGTGCAGAGTTCATAACTTAGTGTGCAAGATTTATTAAATGTTGACCCATGGTGTGACCTACTTTCGAGCGTGTCCGTAATCGTGGACTCGACTATCGATAGATTAATACACTCTGCAGAGGTAGTGCACTGTACCCACACCACGGAACCCATGGCCTCGCACTCCCATTCGGGTGGACCAACGGCATTCCAACGAAATCCCTCCATTGCCATGACGCTCTCCCGGCCACTCCGACTTACTCCCCTCTGGGCTAGTCCTGGGTGGCCCCGTGTCTACCAAAGACACACGACCACCGTCGTGGCCAACACATAAACTATCCCACACGGGGACACGGTACCAAAAATCTCAACAACGGGCACACAAGGTTATGTCTGCTTACCGGGCCAGGGTACTGCACGCCCATAACCTTCCCTCGCTGGAGGCACCGGCCAGAGGCATGAAAACAGACCGAATAAAGGCCTTCCCATAAAGGCAAATGTGGTTGCACTGGGAAAAACTCGATTCAGTGGCACCATGACCCGGTCAACAATATGTTCAAGTTGAGTTATTATCAGGTTCTACTTAAAGTGAAAATAACTGGTGTCATAATATGCCATGAAATGCACCACTAACATATGCATCACATATCAACGGAAATGACTGAGTCAACCATCTCCACACCAAGCATAACATAAACAACTCAAGATACTTCTCTGATTAGGATTAAATCTTACTTTAAACATAATATTTTCTAGCAAATTTACCATTTTTCTCATGCAATAAAATAACTCCATATAATTACTTATATTCATAACTATATTACTCTTTCATAACAAAATTTAATTCTAGTTTCTTTACCAACTTAGTTAGCTGTAAACTTTCTATAAATCCAGCATATTAACTTAAACAAGCAACTAACAGAATATAAATAACATAATAGTGAGCTAAATGCATGGATTAAATCATTCATTCAAGTAGGAAAATCACAAATATTGTAATGGCACCATGAAAATGTTGCTGTGGCTTTCCTTAGTGCAGATGAGGTTCACAAGCCTCCTGGTGATCCTCAACACAAGCCTCACCCTCTGAAAATAATTATAAACACAAAAAGAAAATATCAAGAACCCTTCTAAAATTCACCAGAAAATCTAGACAGCCGGGAAAACCCCATTTTTGGTGAGCTGCTAGATTTCTTTACAAAGAACACAATGCAAAAAGAATCAATTCATTTGGACTTATGGTTAAAGAGTTTTGGCTGTTTGAAGCTCTCTAGGAAAATATGAAATTTGAATTTAATTAGAAACAGACTAGGGGGTGACATCGAAGGCGTAAAGCCTCGGCGCACCACCACTCGTACCGCTTCATGCGCATACTGAGTGGCTGACTAGCGGGCCCCACTAGTTAGGTGAGGGCGAGAGGGGGAAAGAAACATGGGACGGTGCGGCTTCACCGGAGCAAACGCCGGCGACGAGGGCTTCTTGGCCAAAATGAGAGGGAGGGATCGAGAGAGGAGACGGAGGCGCACCTGCCCGTACCCGTAGAGTAGCTAGGGGTGGTCGGACAGCGTCGGAATCAACCTCACTAGCGGAGGCAGAGAGCGGAGGTCACCGGAGACGAAGACGACAGCGAACAAAGTGTCACAGCCCCAGTTCAGGCCTTGCCTGCCTTTGCATTAGCCTCTATGCATCATGTTTAAATTTATGAAATTTGAATTGGGGATGTTCAAACCCTAGCACCAAATAAATTCAACTAGGTTCAAATAAAAATATTTTCAATGAACCCAAAATGCCCTTCAAAAATGTTCATTATTTATGGAAAAAGGTTAAAACCTTTACCAGAGGGCATGCACATTTTTCCAAGGCATTTATGGTTTTTAGATTAACTCATATTATATTTGAATTGGAGCTATTAATTCCTATAAAATATTTGGTAGCTCCAATTATTCTGAAACATTTTGTGGAGCTTTGGAATAATCCATATTGCTTCTACAATAAATCTCAGAAGCTACAAAAATATTTGGTTAGCAAACCAAATTCAAAACAATTACAGAAATAGAAAACAGAAATGGAAAAGAGAGAGAGAGAAAGAGGAAACCTTACCGTGCAACCCACTACTGTAGTGGCCTACTGGCCAAAGCCAGCCCGACCCACCAGGGGCAGCACTGTCTTCTTCCTCGTGCCAGGAGGAGAAGCAGTTGCGTGCATGATGCGCAGGCGAGCCGCGCTGGCTCCTCCCTGCCTGCGTGCCCCCTCGACTGACTGGTCGCCGCCACGCACACCCCCCGACCCCCTCGTCCTCTCCCCTCTCTCCCTGGACCTCTTTCCCCTCCTCTGCTCTCTCTCTCTCGCGGCAACCCGAGTGCAGTCGTCACCACCGCCACCGTTTAGCATGGCCACCGAGTTCCCCAAGAGTCGTTTTCGTGCCCCCGTGCTCCGCCCCAACCCCAAGCACCTCTCCGCCGACCAACGCAAGGCCGGATGACCCGAGGACGACGCCGCGGCCTTTCTTCCCCGTCCATGGCCGTCGGATGCTGCCGTCCGATTCGCCGTCATCCCTGCCTCCCGAGCTCCACGACTGGCTCTTTCGAACCACGGTGAGCTACTGACCGTTTGCCCTCTAGCCATAGCCCCGAGGTCACCCGAGGCCGCCGTCCGCCATGGCCGGCGAGCCCGCGCTCCCAAGCCTCTCCTCCTCGCTCCAGGGGCATCGACACGCTCCTGGCGCCTCCAGGAGGCTGCCTAGCCACGACGTTTGCTCACTCGAGCACTAGAGCCCCAGACCCGCTCGAGCCCAACTCCAGCCGCTGCTTCTGCCCGTCGCCGTCGCCGCGACACGCCGTTCCCGGCAACCCCGCTTGCACCATTGGATGCGGCCGAGCGCTAGCTTTCCAACGGGACCGACCGCGGCCGAAACCGTCCCCTGTAGCGCTTCCCACGTCGTCTCCGTCGTCGGCTTTGGTCGCCGCCGGCTGAACTCCGTCGAGGCTGACGTGGCGCCGTCATTAGGGGCTAATCACGCCCTAATTAACCCCCCTTGCTCACTGACAAATGGGCCCCACGCCCTAATTAACCCCAGCTTTATTTCTGCTTAGATTAGTCTTAACCCCGCGGGACCCACACGTCAGCTTTGACCTTGCTGACGTGGCCTTTGACCGACCCCACACGTCAGTGACTCATGCCAGTGGTGTGTCACTGACCAGTAGGCCCCACTGGTCAGGTTTGACCTGGCCAGCCACAGTTGACTTGATGACGTCACTCTTACATCATGCTGATGCAGTAAAACCTTTTCTGGATTTTAAATAAATCTAAATGATTTATTTATTTTCAGAAAATATCCAAAACTTTGAAAAATCATAGAAATTAATCTATAGCTCCAAATGAAATAAACTATATATGAAAAATGATCAGAAAAATCCAAGGAATCTGAATATGGCGTTTTCATGCATGTTTGAACAACTTAACCTCACTGTTCAGTCCAAAACATGATAATGCACTATTTGAATTCATAGTTTGAATTTGAATTTGAACCTAGTGTTCAAACCAACTCCATTTAACTTTTTGCTAGTTGCATTAGCTCAATCAACAACATATTGCCATGTCATGATCATGCATCATATTGTTGCATCGCATTGATTGTGTTCTTCCTTGTTTGCCGGTAATTGTCCCCTCTCGGTAGACGCTATTCCGACGCTGTGATCGTTGACACTGATGAAGACTCCATGTTATCTTCAGAAGTGCCAGGCAAGCAAAACCCCCTTGTTCATTCCGATACAATCCCACTCTCTCGCTCCTGCTCTCTTTTACTGCATTAGGACAACAACGATTCAACTGTTACTTGCTGTGGTAGTTGAACCCTTATCCTCTGCATGACCTGTCATTGCCACAGTAAATAGATGAAACCCACTAGCATGAGTAGGCGTTGTTTGAGCCCTGATGTGCCTACTCATTCATGCTTGTTTGTCATGCCTTCTATTGCTTAGAGTTGTGTCAGGTCTGATTCATCGGGGATGAATTGGAACAGTGATGAACATGTCCTACTGTGTGTGAGCTAAGTGTGTGAACACGATTTGGTAAAGGTAGTGGTGAGAGGCCATGTAGGAGTACATGGTGGGTTGTCTCATTGAAACCGTTCTTAGGAACTGAGTTCTGTGTTTGTGATCCATGACCAGCTACTACCACGCATTGGGCCCGAAACCAATGGACCCTCTCGACTTATTAACTGCCCTTGTCCTCTGTCTAGGAGTTGCAACTAGTTTATGGTGTTTGTAGGATATGTGTTGGCGGCCGTGCATAGCGCTGACCCTAGGGGTGGGCTATGATGCGGTAGATACACCGTGGCACGGTGTACCGGGCGCCCGTTTGGTGTCTCGGGAACCCTGCACACATCGTTTGGGGCTGTGAGCGAAACTCCGGCCGGATATCCTCGCGGATGGAACCCGAATAGGGGATAAACCTGGACTAGAGACTCATGTGGTTAGTCAGGTCGTGGCCGACTCCCTTGCCAGGCTTCCGCTTGAAGGTTGCCGAGATACACGACGTGTACATGGTGGTAAGTGGCGAGAGCGTGTGTGAAGAAGTACACCCTTGCAGGGTTATAAATGATCTATTCGAATAGCCGTGTCCGCGGTAAAGGACTTCTGGGTTGCCTATAACAGTTCATAGACAAGTGAAAGTGGATACTCTAAAACTCGCAAGATAAGTGTGAGTTCTATGGATGGCCTTCTCGTAGGGAGACGGGAGCGGATCCATAGTGGTGTATTGAATGGTGAATATGTGGACTCGTGTGCGCCACCTCAAAAGAGTTGCTTGCAGTCGTAGTTCAGGTTAGCCACTAAGTCAAAGCTGGCTTGCTGAAGTTAAACTCCACCACCCCCCTTGTTGATACCAATGCATATGTAGCTAGTTCTGATGTAAGTCTTGCTGAGTACCTTTGTACTCACGTTTGCTTAATTTATGTTTTGCAGAGAGATTTCAGTCTCGCTAGTAGTTCCGCGTGGACTTCGACGTTTAGCCTGATACCTCAGCTACGATCTTGTGCCCTCGGCAGGATCTGGTAGATAGTCAGGCTTCTTAGCTTTTTCCATTTGTAGATGTCTGTACTCAGACATGTTAAGCTTCCGCATGTGCTTGAATTGTATGCTATGATTGTTGGGTCATGAGACCCATGTTTGTAATATCTCGCTCCTCGGAGCCTAATGAATAAATACTTTGAGTCGTAGAGTTATGTTGTGATGACATGTTGTATTTACACATATCGAGCATATGTGTGTATGATTGAAATGCTTGGTATGTGTGGGATCCGACAATCTAGTTGTTTATCCTTGGCAGGATCTCTTATGGGGAAATGTAGTCTTGTGCTTCCATGAGCCATAGTAGTCCGCTACAGCCCGGTTCACCGGAGTCCTGCTAGCCCAGCACTACTGCTCAGGACACTTGATTGGTCGGCATGTGTTTCACTTCATTCCTGTGTCTGTCCCTTTGGGGAAATGTCACGCGGTGACATCCGGAGTCCTGCCTAGCCTGCTACAGCCCGAGTTACCGGAGTCCTGTTAGCCCAGTGCTACAGCCCGGATTCGCACGCTGCTGACCGACATGCTCGAAGTTGATTCATGTATGCCTGTCCCCATGGGTTAGTGCCGCTTTGGGTTCACGACTAGCCATGTCGGCCCGGGTTCTCTCTTTCATATGGATGCTAGCGACACTATCATATACGTGAGCCAAAAGGCGCAAACGGTCCCGGGCCATGGTAAGGCGACACCCGTGGGAATACCATGCGTGAGACCGCAAAGTGATATGAGGTGTTACCGGCTAGATCAATGTGACTTGGAATCGGGGTCCTAACACAGAGGCGACTCCAGGGGCTCCAACCAGGCGGAACAGCACCACCGGAGAGCGGCAGAGGTCCTGGAAGGGTTGCCCAGGCCTGGGAGGGGCCGGAGCTATGGAGACGACCCGAGGGGATCCCCGGTGAGCTCGAGCTCAGGGACGGCGGCCCGCGGCCTGCCCGGCCGGGCTACGGCAATCTATGAGGTTGTGGAGTGTGTGGAAGTCATGGATGGTGCTCGAGGACGCCGGGGAGGGCTCTATTTATAGCCGAGCGTCGAGGGGGTTCAGGATCCACCAGTGGACACCTGGACACGGCTCCTGGCGACGAACGGCGTCCGTGAGAGGGGGAGAAGGAGATGCAGCTCAGGCGGGGACTATGGGCGAACGGGGACGAGCATAGGGGCACTGGGGTGACGACAAGCACAGTGCGCACCGCACTGTTACGTTGGCCGGACCGCTCCCGTGCTCGCTGCGGCGAGCTCCGGCGTCGGCGAGCGCTAGGAGGGAGTTAAGAGAGCTTGGACGAAGATTGTGGCGAGGTTTGGCAAGGCTAGGCAGTCAGGGAAGCGAGCACTCGAGCAAAAGAGGATCGAGCGCGACCCAGAGCGCGTCGACACGCAGGTTGGCATCGTGTACACGCGTGGTCACCGCGTGAACTCTGCCCTCAGGCCAACCTACGTCCAAATTTCATGTTTGGCTTGTTGTTCATGGTAGTTTTGAAGATTACCACGCTTTGGTTTGGATCCAGACGCAGTAGGATAGGTTTCAACCACCTAGTAAGTTTCTGATCAGTAACTTTGAGAGCTTACTGTGGCCAAACGGCTGGGAGTTGGGAGCTGGGCTTTGGAGGTTAGCAATCATCTACTGAGGTGATGATACACAAGAAAAATCAGCCACAATGGATCAAGTAAAATGGTAGTTGCTGTAGAAACCACCATTTCTGTCCAGAATAGAAAATATTTTCTATAGCAAAAATATTCCAAAAAGTTATGCAATATTTTTCCTCAGGAAGGTGCCCTAGGGTTCAAAGAATATTTGCGAATTTTCTCAGATTTTTGTGGGCAAGAAAAAATTGGGGTTGCTTTGGAGCACATTGAGCTGACTAGGGTTTAAGAGAGGAAAATGAATATTTTTCATTTAAGAAAAATATTCCAATAATTATTTTGAGATGAACCAGAGTGGGAATGATGGTTAGGGAGGGAAATGGGACACTTGGGTGAAAGCCAAGGGGTACCCAAGTGTTTAAGTCCATATGAAAAGATTCAAAACTCCAAATTTCAAATTCATACCAACTAAAATCAGGCAAAGAAAAAGAGGGAAAAACCAGGCTGTCACAAAAGTTCATGAAGGAGAACTATACAAGAAAAGTACTACCGGGGTCCTTCAACGATGTATCTCCGAAGACGAGGGACGACAGCTCTTGGCTGAAATACACGCTGGTCTTGGCGGCCATCATGCCGCAGCCTGGGCCCTTGTAAATAAAGCCTTCTGCATGAGTTTATTTTGGCCCACAGCCCGGGCAGATGCACAAGACCTCGCGCAGAGCTGCGTTGGATGGCATCTTTTCACTAACCAAAGCCACATGCCACCTACCGCCCTCCGAACAATCCCCATTACTTGGCCCTTTACAGTCTGGGGGCTCGTTATGGTCGGACCTCTTAAAGGGGAAGCCATAAGAAGAAATACTTATTGGTAATGGTAGACAAGTTCACTAAGTGGATAGAAGCCAAACCGGTTAAAACGGCTGAAGCCGGACCGGTGATAGACTTCATATCCAGCGCCGTACACCATTACGGTGTCCCGTACAATATTATTACTAACAACGGCTCTAACTTTACAGCCGATGAGGTGAACACTTGGTGCTCCAACTTGGGCATCAAGCTTGATTACTCCTCCGTATACCACCCTCAGACAAGCGGTCATGTCGAATGGGCTAATGGCATGATAATGAGCGGCATCAAGCCCAGACTAGTGCGATCTCTGCAAGAATCAGACAAACACTAGGTCAAGGAACTCGATTCCGTACTCTGGGGGCTGTGGACCACGCACAATCGCACGACCGGATATACACCCTTTTCTTGGTGTATGGTGCAGAGGCAATCTTGCCTTGTAAAATTATTCATGACTCACCTTGAGTGTGCATGTATGAAGAGAGAGAAGCCGAGCTCGATCGGCAGGACGACCTGGACGGCCTGGAGGAGGAGTGCGATGTCACGAAATCCCGTTCCGCATTCTATCAACAGCAGGCTCGACGATACCAAAGCAGAGAAGTACGAGCAAAGACCTACAAGTTCGGTGAACTAGTTTTATGCCTACCAGAAAAGAAAAAGGACAAGGTCAAGCCCAAATGGGAGGGTCCCTTCATTATAGATAAAGTTCTCACTGGAGGACCCTATCATCTTCGCAACGCTTCGGACAATCGCTTGGAGCCAAACCCATGGAACACCGCAAGGCTCCGAAGATTCTACGCCTAAGTCCGCACATACCCCCTTTTTTCTCGTTCTGTCTTTTCTCCTTGTGATAGTTTTCCCCCTTTTGCCTCATTTCTATATGACTTCTAAGTTCGTGTTCGGATAAACCGTACACCTGAAGGGTAGACATCCTCAAATGTACTTACCCGACAATACCTGGGGGCTTCTTTTCACAAGAAGCTTATTCTTGTTATTATTTTTCGAGCACCAAGCTCACCATATATATGTGTCATCTATCCATATATGTCTTTTCTTCACCATTATATGCACCTTTATGACTTAAGTTTTTGCCAGGCTGGGTTGCCTGGCTCCTGTGCTTATGCCCTACGTTCCCGTTTGTTCGGCTAGGGCATAAAGGGAGCACCTCTGTGATTGTTACAGCAGGGTCATCCAGACATGTACCTCAGACGGGTAAAGCGAAAGCTAGCATCCTTAAGGGAATGATTGGTTGGTGAGTAAAAGACGAACTGCCCTCGCAGCACTACGAAGCCCCAGAGTATAAACGCGCACTGTGATTTCTTAGCATCACAACCTTGGTATGCATAAATAACCACATACTAGCCCAGGGAAAGGAACCCTTAATGGAACTATTCTCTGTGGAAGATGTTTCTTACAATCAAATGTAATATAACATAACTCCCCGAATACAACTTGTCTGTTCAAGCAATGATGATCCGACTGCCTGGTTTCCGAACATACTTTGGTGTTTACCTATGGTATAGTATTCGAAAACACTCCTAACCTCGGATTTTCGGAGGTCGAAGCAGAAGGTCTGCCATGACAATCATTTTACAAATGCGGCTGGAGATAAGTTTGCTGACAAAAGTACATTGTTACTTAGACTCAAAAACTTCTTCTTCCTCTAGACCCTCTAGTAGGCTGTCTAGTTTACAATTGTCGGGGTATGGGGTCCCGGCAAACCCTTAAGGTTCAAACACTGGGGTGCGCGTGAAATCTTTCACTCCAACCGATCTACGCTCTAGCTTGCTAGGATCTCGCGGACGAACTCGATGAACTCACTACACAGAAGGACACAAGGTTTATACTGGTTTGGGCCACTGTTGTGGTGTAATACCCTACTCCAGTGTGGTGGTAGTGGATTGTCTCTTGGGCTGATGATGAACAATACAAGGGAAGAACGGCCTCCCGAGGTTGAGGCGTTCTTGTGCTCGGTGAGCTTGTGTGTGAGGTGGTCTCTCTTTAGTTGTGCCGTCTCCTTTTTCTGATCCCCCTCCACTGTGGTGGCTAGTCCTATTTATAGAGGCCCTGGTCCTCTTCCCAAATATCGAGCGAGAAGGGAGCCAACAATGGCGGGCTAATTTAAAGGGGGACAACTAGTACAAGCTATCATGACAAAAATAGTCTTCGCCTGCACAAAGTTCTGGTGGTGACGCCGTTCTGGGCTCCACGGTGACCTCCATCTTGCAGTCCTCGGTCTTGGTCTTTTTGCACCGGAATGGCAACCTTTGCCTGAGGCCTTGGTACCCCGTGGCTGCGCTTGCTCCCTTTGCACCAAAGAGGAAACAAGGACGCTGTGCGCGCTGGCGCCCGCCTGGTGTCGATCGTCATGGCTCACGTCACGAGAACCTCGTGAGGTTCGCCTCGCCTTGATATCTCCGCTCCTCGTGAGCCTGCCTGGCTAGGCCGCTCCAGAGGAGGTCTTGCGTCGTCCGCCTCGCGAGGCTTGGCCCCTCGCGAGGGTCTTGGGCGCTTCGTTGGTGAGGATGGGCTGTATGGCCTGCTGGCTTAGCCACGAGGCGGGCCGCAGGCAGGCAAGTCTGGGGACCCCCGTTCCCAGAACACCGACAACAATCTTGTTGGGAGAACTTGGCGGCCACCTTCACTTGGTCGTACACCAGGCTGACCGGAATTTCTCGTCCGTTGGACCCTCAAGGTCCGACCTGGGCCATATGATTGGGATCAAGAACATTGTACCGTGTTTTCACCATGGCCTAGGCTTCCCGAGCACCTTCTCGGCACGCCGATATCTTCCATAGCCCAGAACAGCGCTGAGCTCCCTTGAATAAATTCACAAGGTCCTCCATACTTCCTAGAGGAGAATCGGCTGGCCATAAATCCTTAGCAATGCTTCTCATCGCCTTCCGTGCTTGCTCATGCACCTTGGACAGCTCTTGTAGCAGGTCGCCTTGAAATCCGGGCACCTCTTCTTCGGGCCACCCAGTCAATACACCAGCAGACATAAAACTTGTTAGGATTCGCATCAGCGAACTATATGACATACCGAATATGCCGCCTCTCAGCTTTTTGTTCTCCTTCAAGGCGTCTGCTAATTGGGCTCGCACATCTTTCACCTCTTTGCTGAGCTGGGTGTTGGTGTCCTACAGCTTGTTCTTTTCGTCCCTGGTCCGTGTCAGTACATGCTGACCAGCGGCCTCTTGCCTTTCGGCATGTTCTTTGTCCGCCTACGCGGCCTTCAATTTCTCTTACAGTTTTGCCATCGATCCCGCCATTGTAAAACGCAACAGTGTTCATTTGCATAAACATGACTGGCACATGATTATTTTTTCGGGCAGAAGGGAACATTACCAATCGGTGCCTCCTTGGACTTCTCCAGTTCGGCAGTAGCAGCAGTCAGCTGCGTCTGACACTGCTCCAGCTCCCGAGATAGCATGCTGTTCTTCTCCGAGAGTATCTGATTACACATAGATCCTTAAAATCAGTTGCTTCAACTGTTTTCAAGTCTCGGGGGCTACTGATATATGGCTATTAAATCTACACGAAATGATCTTACTCGCATATCCTTTGAAAGTTGGAGAGTGCCCCCGGCAAGCCCATCTCGAGCTACCCGGATATATGCATCCGCCGAACTAAAGGCATTGAATGCCTCTTCAGTAAAGGTAGGATCACGTATGGCGGCCCTCCAGCATCCATGGTTCATGGCACTCTCCACCTCGGAGTTGGTGACAGATACATTGTCTGAATCATCGGAGAGAGGACAGTCCGGCATGGCACCCATATCAACTCCAGCCCTAGAGGCAGGGTCCGGGGTTGAATTTACAGACGTGTATCCGGTAAGGTCCTCGGATATCGTCTGGTGAGTGTTCTTCCTGAAATATAGGGGAGGAGAAAAACGTCACAGTTCGATATGCTTGCCGCAGGACATATCAAAGACCGTACCTTTTTGATGAGGGACGAAGCTTGGAAGAATCAACGTTCGCCTTTCTTTTCGAAGGTCCACCTTGTGTCAGCGTCCCCTTTTCAAGGGACGGTCCCGGTGTGGCATGGCGAGACGAACGCCGCCCCTTTGAAATACGAGACAGTGCAACGGTGAGGCACAATGGGAAGACTCTTTTGGAGGAGATGCTCCCTGGGAACTTACATGGGAAGACGGAAGGAGGCCGGGGTAATCGGCTTCGATGGCCACTTCTTGTCGTCATAGCTCGCCTGATAGAAGACCCCCTCCTTGAGCTCCACGGATATATCCGAATCCTCCTCGAATCCGGGATCCAGGTCCCGATTATGGTCCTCCGGCTATGGAGCGGGGCTATAGATCCCCGCAGTAGCCTTTCTCCATTCCTGGTAAAAATGGCCGGGTTAAGATTGACTAATTACAACTCAGGAAGAAGATCAAGTGAGGTGTTGGATTGAAAGCTTACCTAGCTAGGGGGGTTGTACATGGAGAAGCCATCTCAGCACTTGAGGCGAGT